>NW_028261386.1:359174-387049 GCF_051295495.1 Thamnophis sirtalis | reverse complement strand
TGGCCCAAAGTCACCCAGCTGGCTTTCTTGCCTAAGGTGGGACTAGAACTCACAGCCACTTGTTGATTGGCCCAAAGTCACCCAGCTGGCTTTCTTGCCTAAGGAGGGACTAGAACTCACAGCCACCTGTTGATTGGCCCAGAGTCACCCAGCTGGCTTTCAGGCCTAAGACAGGACTAGAATTCACAGTCACCTGCCGATTGGCCTGAAGTTACCCACCTGGCTTTCATACTTGAGACTAGAACTCACCATCTCCTGGTGATTGGCCCAAAGTCACCCAACCAGCTTTGATGCCTAAGGCAGAACTAGAACTTACCATCTCCTAGTTTCCAGTCTGGTGCCTTAAATCAAATCCATCCTCAATTTTCAAATTAAACCGCCTCCAAATAATTTATATTTTTTAAACCCCCAATTTTTGCAATCCCAGTTTTGCTTTGAACCGGGATCTCGAGAGTCATATTTTGATCGCTGTTTCAAGACTTCCCATCCTTTGGTTTAACATGTCGGGGCCCTGCCCCTGAAAAGGCCGTCGGTATGGTTTGTTCTAGAATTCTAGAGTTGGAACCTTCCAGATTGTCCCATAGGAGAAATGGGGTTACCGTATCTTTTGGAATATAAGACGCACACCACCCACCCAAAGGGTGAAAATTTGGGTGCGTCTTATAAACTGAATACAGCATACTTTGGCTTCCCGAAACCCCGCCCCTCGCATCCGTGACCTGACAAAAGCGCGAACGTTATAAGCGCGCCGACAACACCGCGGCGCTAAAACCGCGATGTCAAAAGCGTGCCGACAACAGCGCGCCGACAGAAGCGCGATTTAATTTAAGGTAAGATTTACAGTTAGGTTTAGGGTTAGGTTTAGGGTTAGGTTTAGGGTTACGTTACAGCGCGCTTCTGTCGGCGCGCTTTTGTCGCCGCGCTTTAGGGCTAATTAGTCGCTCATTCGTCGCGTGGTTTTGTCACCGCGCTTTAGACACCGCGGTTTAGTCAGGTGCGCTTTTGTTGTGCGCGCATTTGTGGTGGAACCGTCGCATCCCGTTTTTTTGCAAAAACGGATGCGCAGAGGGTTTGGGAGGCCTGCAGAGTGCTCCTGGGGGCCGGGGAGGGCAAAAACTTTTTTTTTTAATTACCTATTGAAAACCTTGGTGGTTCGTATACTCCTGTGCGTCTTATAGTCTGAAAAATATGGTACTTACGCATCCATAACCTCACAAGTGTTTGGAGAGATGATTGAATTCCCGGGAAGAAAGGCTCAAAAAATAAGATTACCGGAGTCCCGCATTTCTGGACTGACGAGAAACGCAACACTAATGTCTTCTCCTCTGTTTTCTTCTGTTTCGGCCAGATCCCTTGGAGCTATTCAAGAAATATCCAGCTTCAACTTCAAGGATTTGTCAAACTCGTCAGCTGTGAAAACTCCAAGAAATTCAAACTCCCCCATTCAGACCAGCACCCCGGTCAGCCCCGGTTAGTCAAGGGTTTGTGGAAGTAGTAACAGTATAGTCATAATACGGGGGGGGGGGGGGGGGGGGGGGGAGGGGAACGGGAGGGACCCTTCAAAGTTGGGAGAATTGGGGCTCAGCTTCAGTCTTTGCCATTTCCAGGGTCTACATTCTTAGAAAGCTGCAGAACAATGTGTTGCGTAAGAGAGGCATGTTACAACAGCACAGAGGTCTCAAACTTAGTAACTTTAAGATGGGTGGACTTCCACTCCCAGAATCCCCCAGCCAGCCTGCTTTAAGATAGGTGGGCTTCCACTCCCAGAATTCCCCAGCCAGCATGCTTTAAGAGGGGTGGACTTCCACTCCCAGAATTCCCCAGCCAGCATGCTTTAAGAGGGGTGGACTTCCACTCCCAGAATCCTCCAGCCAGCATGCTTTAAGAGGGGAGGACTTCCACTCCCAGAATTCCCCAGCCAGCATGCTTTAAGAGGGGTGGGCTTCCACTCCCAGAATCCCCCAGCCAGCCTGCTTTAAGAGGGGTGGGCTTCCACTCCCAGAATTCCCCAGCCATCATGCTTTAAGAGGGGTGGACTTCCACTCCCAGAATCCCCCCAGCCAGCATGCTTTAAGAGGGGTGGACTTCCACTCCCAGAATCCTCCAGCCAGCATGCTTTAAGAGGAATGGACTTCCACTCCCAGAATTCCTCAGCCATCATTCTTTAAGAGAGGTGGACTTCCACTCCCAGAATTCCCCAGCCAGCATGCTTTAAGAGGGGTGGACTTCCACTCCCAGAATCCCCCAGCCAGCATGCTTTAAGAAGGAAGGACTTCAACTCCCAGAATTCCCCAGCCAGCATGCTTTAAGAGGGGAGGACTTCCACTCCCAGAATCCCCCAACCAGCATGCTTTAAGATGAGTGGAGGTCAGCATGTTGGCTGGGGAATTCTGGGAGTGGAAGTCCACACAACCTCAAGTTGCTGAGTGACACTGCCATAGAAGTTTTGATCTTCTTGCGCTCCAGGAAGTAGACAAGTGTCCATGCGTAGATGCGCTTTGCCACTTGTGTATCCTGGACCAGGGTTGAGAGTTCGAGGTTCCCTCCTGCAGTGGTTCACCTCTTGGGCAGTGGTGAAATCTATTTTTTTTTTTTGCCACCAGTTCTGTGGGTGTGGCTTGGTGGTGGCGGTGGGGGTCATGTGACTGGGTGGGCGTGGCCAACTTTTTTGACTTTGTAAAGTATTTTTTTCCCGCTAGTAAAAAAAAAGTGAGCCGCGCAATTGTTCGGAAGCTCTTTTTCTACTTTTTAAAGCATTTTTTTTCCCTGCCAGTTCGGGCGAATATGCAGGGAAACAAATGCTTTAAAAAGCATGGAAAAAGCTTCCAAAAATCACGTGGCTCACATCTGATGCGCACGATCCTCGTGAGCTTTTTTTTTTTTTTTTTTTTAACTACCGGTTCGCAGAACCGACGATAATCATCCCTGCTGGGAGGATTTCTCCCCTGCTCTTGGGGTTAGGTAGATGGGCAAATGAAAAATTTCTGCAGGATTCGCTTTCCTGTGAAGTGTCCTTCTGTAGGACTTAGAGATAAACCATCACAGCAAAGATATTTAGAGAGTCCCTGGAAAGCTGCTGCTTAAAGAACATTTGGGGACTAAGATGAGCACAATGAAGGTGCGTAGGGTGTATACATTCAGTTTTGGTCGCCACGATGTAGAAAAGATGCGGAGACTCTGGGAAGAGTGCAGAGAAGAGCAACCAAGAGGATTAGGGGACTGGAGGCTAAAACATAGGAAGAACGGTTGCAGGAACTGGGTATGTCTAGTTTAATGAAAAGAAGGACCAGGGGAGACACGATAGCAGTCTTCCGATATCTCAGGGGTTGCCACAAAGAAGATTTGGGAGTCAAGCTATTCTTCAAGGCACCTGATGAGGGTAGAACAAGAAGCAATGGGTGGAAACTAATCAAGGAGAGGAGCAACTTAGAACTGAGGAGGAATTTCCTGACAGTGAGAACAATTAATCAGTGGAACAGAAGTTGCCTCCAGAAGTTGTGAATTTAAGAAGATGCTGGATAGGCATTTGTCTGGAACGGTATAGGGTTTCCTGCCTAGGCAGGGGGTTGGACTAGAAGACCTCCAAGGTCCCTTCAACTCTGCTATTGTATTGTATTATACAGAGAAATGTCTACAGAGGTTCTCCATCATCCGGGTCATGGTTGTCCCAAAGGTGCTTTTTTCAAGAGACAACTGGATTTTCTGTTTGTTTTTTTCTTTGAAAACGTTTCGCTTCTCATCCAAGAAGCTTCCACAGTTCTGACGGCATGGTGGGGAAGGGGAAGGATTGATACTCCGTGCAGGCAGCTGGTCATTTGCATCCTTTCAGAGGGTCGTTGAGGCCACTGGGAGGTTTGTCTGCGTCCTCAGGGTCACCTGAGTGGTGCAAATGGGTGTGGACCCTTGTTGGAACTGCCCGAAAAGACTGTTTGTAGAAGGCTCCACATCCATTTGACCCTGAGGACAGAGATAAACCTCCAAGTGGCCTCAACGACCCTCTAAAAGGATGCAAATGACCAGTTGTCTGCAAAAGGGTATGTCTCTGTGGCAGCCCCTCAGAGGGTCATCTGTAAGTCATCTAGCCCAACCCTCCACTCAGGCAGGAGACCCTCCACCATTTCCGACAAATGGCAGTCCAGTCTCTTCTTGAAAGCCTCCAGGGATGAAGCTCCCACAACCTCCGAAGGCAACTTCTGTTCCATGGGTTGATTGTTCTCACTGTCAGGAAATTCCTCCTTATTTCCAGGTTGAATCTCTCCTTGTTCAGTTTCCATCCATTCTTCCTTGTCTGGACTTCAGGTACCTTGGAGAATAGCTTGACCCTTTCTCCTCTCTGTGGCAGTCGCTCAAATATTGGAAGACTGCTATCCTGTCTCCCCTGGTCCTTCTCTTCCCTAGACTGGCCATGCCCAGTTCCTGCAACCATTTGTTGTGTGTTTTAGCTTCCAGGCCTTTGATAATCTTAGATGGATTCAGATTAACGGAGTTGGAAGGGACCTTGCAGGTCATCTAGTCCAACCCCCAGCCAAGCAGAAGACCCTACACCATTTCTGACAGATGGCAGTCCAGTCTCTTCTTGAAAGCTTTCAGGGATGAAGCTCCCACAACTTCTGAAGGCAACTTCTGTTCCATGGGTTGATTGTTCTCACTGTCAGGAAATTCCTCCTTATTTCCAGGTTGAATCTCTCCTCGGTCAGTTTCCATCCTTTAGTCCTTGTCTGGTCTTTGGGTGCTTTGGAAAATAGCTTGACCCCCTCCCCCTCCTCTCTGTGGCTGCCACTCAAATATTGGATCATTGCTGTCATGTCTCCCCTGATCCTTCTCTTCCTAGACTAGCCAGGCCCAGTTCCTGCAACCGTCCATCGTGTGTTTTAACCTCCAGTCCCCTCATCATCCTGGTTGCTCTTCTCTGCCCTCTTTCTAGAGTCTCAACATCTGTTTTATGGTGTGGTGACCACAACTGGATGCAGGACTCTGGGTGTGGCCTTACTAAGGCTTTATAGAGTGATGTTAGTACCTCTCTTGATCTTGATTGTATCCCTCTGTTAATGCAATTTAGGATTGCATTGACTTTTTTGGCTACCGCTGAACACGACTGGCTCATATTGAGCTGGTTGTCCACTAAGACTCCAAGAAAGATGCATTGAGATTCGTTTTTAAGGATACCAAATTACTTCCACATCTCTAAAAAGCTTTTACAAATATTTACCTCCCTCCCCCACCCGAACCCATCTCCCCCACCCAACCTCCCCCCCCCCCCGACTTCCCAGAGCAAATACAGGCTATAAATTTTTAACAATCATATTCTAAAATAAACTAAAAAAACCTTGGCTTCATCTTTCATTTGTGTTTTAACTCTTCTTTTGTTAAGCTAACTCTAAACAAATTATATCATTCCTTGCTTTTTCAATGATAAGCTATCTGGAATTTCTTAGTCGCGTATTTATTTATTTATTTATTTATCCACATAATATTTTTATTTCCATTTCATTCTATACAATCACATGTTTACTGTGCATAACCGGAGCATGTAACATTGAGTAATAAACACAGCCTTCACTTATATAGAAATGCCCTCTACAATACAAACCCAATATACCTCCTTGGCCCACCCATACACCCTCTTTCAACCCCCTCCAACTTTCATTCTTCCTTCTTACATACCCCTCTACTACCTACTTCCCCTCCCCCTCTATCACTCCTCTCTTCATCCATTCCCTCCCTCCCTTCTCCTCCTCCTCCTCTCTCTCACCCTCTCCACCCTCCTTCTTCTTTCGCTCAACTCCTCCCTTCGGTTTACTTCTATTACCTTCCAATATATTCAGCTTGTTCTATTTTAACACTAACATTAAAAAGCCACAGTATACAAGTGCAATCATGTACTTTAGAATTTAACACATATTATATTTCCCCCCTCCCCCTAAAAAACCCCCCTCCCTTCCCTCCCCCCCGACTTCCCAGAGCCCATACACGGTATAACTTTTTAACAATCACAGTCTAAAAGGTCTCTACATTGAGCTCAGCTTCTTACTGTTACCCAAATTTTAAACAATTTAAGTTATTACTGATGTTAAGCATAAGCTATCTGGAGTTTCTTAGTCCCATATTTACTTTGTGTATAATCAATCCATTTTTCCAGTCTCGTTTATATCTCTCGTTTGAATGTTCTTTGAGATATGCTGAAATTTTTGCCATTTCAGCTAGGTTTATAACTTTCAGAGTCCATTCTTGAATTGTAGGCAAGCGTTTCTTCTTCCATTTATTTATTTTGAATATAGTCAGCACATATCGGCAGCACATATACTAAAATTGGAACGATACAGAGAAGTCAGTTACTGCTATTAAGCCTGGTTTCACCCAGTTTATATCTGTACTTTTGGGGGTTTTTTCTTGCCTAAGTGTAAGACTTTCCTCTTCTCTACGTTGAATTTCAATGAATCTTCTCTTTCTGAACATCTGGCAGTAATTTATAATCCCTCTCCCCTCCAAGAGGTGAACCAAAAGGAGCTATTTAGAACTCGTTTGAATAAATTGTGTGTGGGAGGGAAAAAAAAGGACGGATTAAAAAACTCGTTCCATTCTCTCTCTCTCTCTCTTTCTTTTCTTTTCTCAGTGAATCCACCCCCGAAATTTTCCTCCACCGTCACGAAATACAAGGATTATTGTGTGATGACGATAGATACCTCTTGTTGGGCCATGCACGACGTTTCCTTGTTGGGAGTCACTACGTTTCCCGCACCTTGTGAAACAAGGGTGATGATAGAAGAGGCACCTCCTGCCCCACTTCCATCATTCGGCCTCGTACAGCATGTAAGTGGATTCAGGAAATCACACAAATAGAAGGGAATAGAATTGGAAGGGACCTTGGAGGTCTACTAGTCCAACCCCCTACTTAGGCAGGAAACTCTACGCCGCTTCAGAAAATTTGGTTACCCAATCTCTTCTTCAAAACTTTCAGTGTTGGAGCATTCACAATTAATTCCACTGATTCATCGTTCTGACTGTCAGGAAATTCCTCCTCAGTTCTAAGTTGCTTCTCTCCTTGATTAGTTTCCACCCATTGCTTCTTGTTCTGCCCTCAGGTGCCTTGGAGAATAGCTTGACTCCCTCTTCTTTGTGGCAGCCCCTGAGATATTGGAAGGCTGCTATCCTGTCTCCCCGGGTCCTTCTTTTCATTCAACTAGACATGCACAGTTCCTGCAACTGTTAAGCGTTGTTACGTGTGGATTGCTTATTTCGTATCCTATGACTATGACTGAATGTTCTATTATTTGTGATGATTGTATTTTTAAGATTATCCTCATGATATGGGCCTCTAGGTGGCGCTCTCCGCTCACAATCAGGAGGCTGTGAGTTCCATCCTAAGTAGAGGCAAATATTTCTCTCTCTGGGCACAATGAGAATATAATGGCTGAACAAAACTCCGCAATGGGGACAGGAAGGGCATCGGGCCAGTAAAACACTCAGCTTCATTCAGTTGCCCCAACTCCACTCCGCAAGGGATTATGGGGTCGTTAAATGATGATGGTTTAGTGACCATTCCGTTAACACGGCACTGAAAAAGTTACTTATGCGCAGTCCTCACACTTACGACCATCATAGCATTCCCAAAGGAGCATGTGATCAAAATGTATGATGTTTATGACCATTGCAGTGTCCCGGGGTCATGTCATTCCCTTTTGCGACCTTCTCAGGGGGCTTCTGACAAGCATGGGGAAAACTGGATTCACTTAATAACGACCTGCTTCGCTTAACAACTAGCAGTGATTTGCTTAAGAACCGTGGGAGAAAAAGGTTGAAACATTGGGTGCGACTCACTTAACGACTTCCTTGCTTAGCAATGGGAACTCTGGTCCCAATTGCGGTCCTAAGTCGAGGATAAGGCAAATATTTCTCTCTCTGGGCACAATGAGAATATATATATCTGCTGAAGAAAACTCCCCCTTGGCGACAGGGAAGGGCATCCGGCCATTAAAACACCCATGCACCAATCAATTGCCCAGACTTCACCCCGCAAGGGATTATGGGGTTATTGAAAGAGGATGATCATGATATAGATTCACTTGTTGCTCGTACGTATACGGAGAGCTTCTGCACCGGAGGCGAATTCCAAACACGCTTAGCCGATCAAGAATATTCTGTTGTATTCTTTGCTGCAGGGGGAGAAGGAATTAGAGCAGTGTTTCTCAACCTTGGCAACTTGAAGATGTCCGGACTTCAATTCCCAGAATTCCCCAGCCAGCATTCGCTGGCTGGGGAATTCTGGGAGTTGAAGTCCGGACATCTTCAAGTTGCCAAGGTTGAGAAACACTGAATTAGAGGAATTGTAGATCAAGGCGCTGTCCCTGGTCACCTCCCTCCTCTTTCAATGGACAGCTCAGCCAGACGGTGCTTAATCAGCTCATTAAGAGTGGCTAAGGGAAGGAAGGATAAATTATTGAAAAGATTTTGCTTCTTAAGAGTCTCTTCCTCCCCCCCCCCCAAAAAAAAACGGTTTTGGCTTGTGTGCGTGAGAACCAGACAAATTCCCCGGAGAAATTGTAAAATAGCATAGAATAACAAGAGTTGGAAGGGACCTCGGAGGTCTTCTAGTCCAACCCCCTGCTCAGGCATGAGACCCTCCGACTCTGTTAAAAAGACCACTATCATGTTACACACACACACACACACAGTCCTATTATATCTTATTTTTCATCTTGGCACTTTTTTTAAAATTGAAAATTTTAGGGAAAAAAAACTTTTACAAATGTTTACCACCACCACCCCTGCCCTCCCCATCCGAACCCCACCCCACCCCAACCTCTTCCCCCACCCTGACTTCCCAGAACAAATACAGGGTATAAATCTTTAACAAAGATGTTCTAAAATAAACTTAAAGATAGTATCATCTTTCATTTGAGCTTCAACTCCTCTTTGCTAGGCTAACTCTAAACAGATTATGTCATTCCTTGTTTCTCCAATCATAAACTATCTGGAATTTCTTAGTCCCGTATTTATTTTGACTATAATCAATCCATCTTCTCCCACTCCAGTTTATATCTCTCATCTGAGTGGTCCTTGAGATATGCTGATATTTTAGCCATCTCTGCTAGGTTTGTTACTTTTAATGTCCATTCTTGAATAGTAGGCAAGTCTTCAAGGTGCTACTTGTCACCCATAAAGCCCTTCATGGTAGTGGATCTGGGTACTTGAGAGACCGCCTACTGCCAATTACCTCCATGCGACCTATTAGATCTCATCGATTAGGCCTCCTCCGAGTTCCATCTGCCGGTCAATGCCGACTGGCAACTACGCGAGGAGAGCCTTCTCGGTGGTAGCTCCGACCCTGTGGAACGATCTCCCCGTGGAGATTCGTACCCTCACCACCCTCCAGACCTTCCGCACAGCCCTCAGAATCTGGCTATCTCGTCAGGCCTGGGGCTAAAGATTGTGTCCCCACCCGAATGGTATGAATGTTGTGTTTTTAATTATGTATTGTCTTATATGTTAAAAAGTTTGTCTCCCCCTCCCTCTTGGATTGTGAGCCGCCCTGAGTCCCCCAGGGAAAAAGGGCGGCATATAAATAAACTTCTATCTATCTATATCTATCTTCCTTTTTCCAGTATTGCGCCACCAACAGCCTCGCTGCCGTTATTAAGTTCAAAATCAAATCAATCATCTTAGCACTTTTAATTGGGTTAGCTATTGGTACCGATGTCCCTCTCTATCTCTACAGCTTTGCCACGATTACAGGTAGCCCTCAACATACGGCCACGATTTGATCCCCAAATTTCTGTCGCTAAGTGAGAGAGGGAAGTGAATTCTGCCCCCGTTGGGAAGCGAACCCTGCGCTCGCGAAGTCAGTAACGCGGTGGTTAAGCGATTCCGGCTTTCTCCCCGTTGACTTTGTCAGAAGGGGGACCCCAAGACCTTAGGGAAAACACAACTGGCACAAGTACATGCCAGTTGCCAAGCCAGGTGGGTGAATTAAGAGCCGAGGTGGCGCAGTGGTTAGAGTGCAGTACTGCAGGCCACTTCAGCTGACTGTTATCTGCAGTTCGGCTGTTCAAATCTCACCGGCTCAGGGTTGACTCAGCCTTCCATCCTTCCGAGGTGGGTGAAATGAGGACCCGGATTGTTGTTGGGGGCAATATGCTGACTCTGTAAAACCGCTTAGAGAGGGCTGAAAGCCCTATGAAGCGGTATATAAGTCTAATTGCTATAATTGCTATAATTTTGGTCACGAGGGGAAAAGGCATGTCGCTTTTTTTCACTGCCGCTGCCGTGACTTCGAGCGGTCACTAAAGAGATCGTTGTAAGTCGAGGGACTGCCTCTATCCAGGCAAGCCCAGCCGTTAAGCTACCAGGCGACCAGCTTGTCAAAAAGAATAGCCAAAAGGATTATTTTTGAAAAAAAATGCGTTTTAAAGGCTTTTTGAAGGCAAAAATTTCCCCTCGGATACAATTTAAAGGAGCTCGTCTCCGCAAACAGCCTTCGGTTAGTTAAATAATATTGTCTGAGGCACTCAGCCTCCCACACGGGGTGTAAAAAAAGGTAATTGGTACAATATTCTTTCCATTAGTAGCTGTTTTATCCGTTATCAGGCACTTAAGGCCTTTTACAACCTATGGCAAAATACGTTCCGGTGAAAGAACAAGATTGAACCTGCCAAGTTGTTGCGGGGTTTTGTTTTTTTTAAGCTCAGGAAATAAAAAGTTACAACCAGGCGCAATTGACTGTGTAGGAAGCCTAGTTTTCCCCGTGGCAAAAGGATGGGATTTCAAAGAGGAGCAATTTGCCAACCGGGCGGGTAATTGTGTGGCTCTGGGCAGACACGGACACGCAGACACACAAACGGACAACACACATTTTCCCAGTTGAAGGTACATTTTCAGGCCGTAGTGAAATTCAAAGATTTTTCTCGACCGGTTCTGTGGGCGTGGCTCGGCGAGCATGTGACCGGAGTGGGTGTGGCTTGGTGAGCATGTGACCAGGGTGGGTGTGGCTTGGTGAGCATGTGACCGGGTGGGCGTGGCTGCACAACTGACTCGTACACAATGCAGAAGCAAACTGGAATTCACGCCAAACGCCCCCTGCAACAAGCAGGAACCTCACGGAGTCGCCGAGAGCCCAAAATTCAACTGTCCCACTTGACACAAAAATCACACAAAAGCTGCACAACTGATGCATCACACACAATGCAGAAGCAGCTGGGGCTTCTCACCAAAGGTCCCCTGCGACAAGCAGGAAGCTCGTAGACCATCAGGCACAGCTGATCGTCGGAACTTAAAAAAAAACTTTTTATAGCATTTTTATTTTTTACTACCGGTTCGGGCGAATGGTAGCATTTTTTTTACTACTGGTTCGGGCAAACTTGCCCCAACCCGTAGCATTTCACTGCTGATTTGAGGAGCCTCTGACCTCAATCTGGGGTCTCCATCTAAGACAGTCTAAAAGCCAGACAGAAGTTTTCCCAGGTGGAAATGGTGGGTTTGAGAGTTGAGACCGGAAATAGACAAAACTTCTCGTTGTGGTTTGTGTGGAAGTTAGTTAACCTAGAAGGCTGCAGAATTCTCCTCTTCCTCCTCTTCTCCTTCCCCTCTTCCTTTTTGTCCTTCTTTTCTTTCTCTTTTTCTCTTCTTCCTCTCCTTTCTGTCTTCATCCTTCCTCTTTTTCTTTTTTTCCCTCTCCCATTTCTTCTTCCTCTTTTTTTCCTCCTCCTACTGCCTTTTTCCCCTTCTCTTCCTCTTTTTCTTCTTTCCTCCTTCTCCTGTTCTTCTCCTCATCCTTTCTCTCTCCCTTCTCTTTTTTCCCCTCTCTCTTTTCTTTCTCTTCTCTTTGCCGCCTGCTTCTTTTTCCTTCCTCCTCCTTTTCCCTCATCTTCCTATTCTCCTTTTCCCCCTTCTCCATTTTTCTTCTTCTTTCCTTTCCTTTTTTCCTCTCCTCTCTTCCACCTCCTGCTTCCCCTCTTTTTCTGTTTCTCTTCCTCCTATTCTTCTCTTCCTCTTCTCCTCTTTTCTTCCTCTTCTTCCTCTCCTGTCCTCCACCTCCTACTTCTCTTTTTCTGTTTCTCCTCCTTTTCTTCCTTCTCCTCTTCCTCTTCCTCCTCTTCTTCTCTTTTTCCTCTTCTTTCTTTTCCTCCTCTTCTTCCTCCTTTGCTTCCTCTTCCTCATCCTACTCTTCCTCCTCTTTTTCCTCTTTCTCTTTTTCCTCTTTCTCTTTCTCCTCTTTCTCTTTCTCTTTCCTCTTCTTCTCTTCCTCCTCTTTCTTCCTCCTCTGCTTCCTCTTCCTCATCCTCTTCCACCTCTTCCTCTTTTCTTCCCTTTTCTCCTCCTTCCTAGCCAAGCCAATCCCAGTGTTGAAAAGGCTGCTACTCACAGCACAGTGAGGGCAGGGATGGGGATGTACAATCCATTGTGTCAGGCATCCCTCGGAGGTACGTTGGTGTTAGGTAAGCTCCCCGTTGGGAGAGCGAGTACGTTCAGAGAAGTGTTGCAAGATTTGTGTTGGAGAACACACAAATCAGCATACAGAGACACTGCAGTTTAAACAGGCTTTTGCTTTCGTGGAAATAGAGGTATCAGAGTCCATCAAACAGTCCAAGTCATACACGGATAAGACAATCAGTCATCAATGTCTTTCAGTTACAGGATAATCCAAATAACATAGTCAAGTATCATATAATCAGTTCAGTACTTAAAGTTTGCTTGCAAAACTTACAATAGCTCACGGCACTTTCTAACAGCCAGCTTCCAAAACACTCAGATCAGATCAGCCCAGCATCTAACAAACAGAGAGCTAACAGTCATTCTGGCTCCCTCTTATGGCCGATTGAGGAAAAACAGCAACCAATCACATTTTTACAGTATGATTTAAAGAAACAGGTACAGCATTGCTATATGATTTATATATTGCCAACCCAACAGTTAGATTATATTCCTAACAGTTGGACTCCGTAAAGGGAGCTGAAGCCCTGAGCATCCAAGGGCACCAGGTTGGAGAAAGCAATTCAAGTGCCTCCCCCCCCCCCAGTTCAAATGTTTAATTCTGCACTTTTTATGTTGTTTTTTTCAGGACGGTAACCTTTGGCTCCCCATCTCGAATCTGGCAGAACCAGGAATGGAGATTCCTCCTGCTCAGCAAAACCCACCCAAAGAGGTAGGTTGAGGTCCTGCAAACGTGTCCCAAGTGATCCAAGATACCTACAGTTAGTCCTCGGACCTACAACCGCACTGGAGCCCCAAATTTCCATCATGAAGCTAAGCGAGACCGTTGTTAAGCGAGGTTCGCCCCATTCTGCGATCTTTCCTGCCGCAGTTGTTAAGTGAATCACTGCCGTCGTTAAGATAGCCATATGGTTGTTAAGTGAATCTGGCTTCCCCATTGGCTCTCCTTGTCAGAGCACGTGACCCTGGGCGACACTGCAACAGTCATAATTACGTGCCAGTTGCCAAGCGTCTGAATTTTGATCACGTGACCTGGCGGGTGCTGGCAGCGGGCGTAAGTGTGAAATCCGATCCTGCCCCTTTTCCCAGTGCTGTTGTAACTTCAAGTGGTCGCTAAACGAATCATCGTCAGTCGGGGACTCCTGTACTTTGAAAGGGGGAAATCTAATCCTTTTTTCTCAATTCACCATTCGCGCTTCAAATCACATCACCAGGGGCTGTGTCCGAACTCCTGGTGGTTTTCTAAAGCGACTAGTCCTCAGTGTTAAGATTTCTGTGCCGTACCTCTTTCTAGGCAGCATCTCAGAAAGGAGAGCCAAAAAAATATTGGATAAAAATATATACATGGCTAGAGGAGATGATACAACAGCATATTGATCTGAAACCTGAATTATTTTTGTGGTGGATTTTACCAGAAACTTCATAGTAAAGAACCATGTATATTTGATAATTCACGTAATAACTGCAGCTAGAATTGTATTTACATAAAATTGGACAGATGAAGAGACCCCTTATGGACGAGAAGATGATTAGGAAAATGTTAGAATGTGCAGAAACAAATAGCTTAACACTTGAAATTAGAGAGAAGGACCAATGTGATTATTATAACGTATGGGAATTATTTTATCGATGGCTAGAGAATAAATATGAAAAGTGGGAAAAAAGTGGGGTGAAATAGAGAAAATGTTTTAACAAAGTTAAAATGAGAAGAGGACTGTTACAGTATTAGGTATGGCATATATTAGTATTAAAGTTAAGAATAGGTAAAATAATAAATATGGCTGTAAATTGTAATTGCTATCGTATAAAATATTTGCACAAACTGTTTGCACCAAGACAACACACCGTTTAGTGGAAGATGATGTTTGAATCAAAAATTTAAAAAAATTAAAAAGAAAAAGGAACGAGAGGAAAAAATCAGGAAAACCTTGTGGTGGGTTTTCACGTTGCAAAAGTGTTTAGAATGGAATAGAATAGAATAGAATAGAATAGAATACAATAGCAGAGTTGGAAGGGACCTTGGAGGTCTTCTAGTCCAACCCCCTGCCTAGGCAGGAAAACCCTATACCGTTTCAGACAAATGGCTATCCAGGATCTTCTTAAAGACTCCCAGTGTTGGGGCATTCACAACTTCTGGAGGCAACTTCTGTTCCACTGATTAATTGTTCTCACTGTCAGGAAATTCCTCCTCAGTTCTAAGTTGCTTCTCTCCTTGATTAGTTTCCACCCATCGCTTCTTGTTCTACCCTCAGGTGCTTTGGAGAATAGTTTGACTCCCTCTTCTTTGGGGCAACCCCTGAGATATTGGAAGACTGCTATCATGTCTCCCCTGGTCCTTCTTTTCATTAAACTAGACATACCCAGTTCCTGCAACCGTTCTTCCTATGTTTTAGCCTTAACACAATAAGAGTTGGAAGGGACCTTGGAGGTCTTCTAGTCCAACCCTCTGATCAAGCAGGAGACACTATTCCATTCCAGACAAATGGCTGTCCAGCATCTTCTTAAAGACTCCCAGTGTTGGGGCATCCACAACCTCTGGAGGCAACTTCTGTTCCACTGATTAATTGTTCTAACTGTCAGGAAATTTCTTCTTAACTCTAAGTTGCTTCTCTTCTTGATTAGTTTCCACCCATTGCTTCTTGTTCTACCCTCAGGTGCTTTGGAGAATAGCTTGACTCCCTATTTTTTGGGGCAACCCCTGAAGATATTGGAAGACTGATATCATGTCTCCCCTGGTCCTTCTTTTCATTCAACTGGACATCCCCAGTTCCTGCAACCGTTCCTCATATGTTTTAGTCTCCAGTCCCCTAATCATCTTTGCTGCTCTTCTCTGCAGTGTTTCTATTTAGTTTGTATTCTGCCATTTACATTTTAATTATGTCTGATATATGATGAGGAATAAATAATTAACCAGAAGCAGTTCCTATCTTTTTATGTCCACAGAAGGATGGCAGTTTTAATTTTTAATCATTTGGTTACGATGTCGTTTTGTCTCTTCGTGCGGGTTCTGTTTTTAACTTCATACCACAGAAAACCAGTTTTTCATCTTTAAAAACTCTTGACGTCCAGGTAGCGCTCGAACTTATGACCACAGCTGACCCCAAAATTTCCGCTGCTAACCAAGACAGTTCAGGGAGTTTTGCCCCGTTTGACGACCTTCCTTGCCACCGTTGTTAAGGGAATCATCGCAGTCATTAAGTGGTTGTTAAAGTGGATTGGGCTTCGCCCATAATGTTGCTTGTCACAAAACGGGGATCGCGTGACCCCGGGAACACTGCAACCGTCGTAAATACGAATCAATTGGTAAGCGTCCGAATTTTTGATCTCGTGACCACAGGGGGGATGCTGAACGGTCATAAGTGTGAAAAATGGTACTGTCACCTTTTCAATGGCGTTGTAGCTTTGAACGGTCGCTAAACAGACCATCGTAAGTCGAGGAGTACCTGTATTGTTACATTTCAGGCTTTTTTCCCTAAATTTTGTACGGCTGCAGTCCCGAATCCTCCAGCAAATAACAGATGCAGAGGGAGTGGGGATTGTATTTAGTTTTCTATTTTACTCTTTACGTTTTAATTGTTTCTGACAGATGAGGAATGAATAAATAATCAGCCAGGAGCCCTTCCCCAATCTTTTTATGTGCACCTAAGGATTGCAATTTAATTTTAATCGTTTTGTTATTAGATCATTTTCTATTTTTACTTCCTACCGCAGAGTCTCAGTTTTAATATTAAAAACCCCTGTGTAAACCGCTCTAGCATTTTAATTGCACCCTGCTCTACTCGTACACAAGCTGGTAGGTTTATAATACAATAATACAATAGCAGAGTGGGAAGGGACCTTGGAGGTCTTCTAGTCCAACCCCCTGCCTAGGCAGGAAACCCTATACCGTTTCAGACAAATGGCTATCCAGCATCTTCTTAAAGACTCCCAGTGTGCAGGTAGGCGCCGAGTTACAACCACAATCGGGCCCGAAATTTGCGTTGTTAAGCAAAACGCATTTGTTGAGTGTGCTTGCCTTATTTTACGACTCTTCTGGCTACCGTTGTTAAGCGAATCCCTGTCATCGTTAAGTTAGTCACACGGTTGTTAAGTGAATCTGGCTCTCCCCCCTTGGCTTTCCTTGTCAGAAGGTTGCAAGAGGGGATCGCATGGCCCTGGGGACACAGCAGCCGTCATATACGTGAGTCAGCTGCCAAACGGCTGATTTCTGATCACGTGACCACGGGGATGATGCAACGGTCGTAAGTGTGATACATGGTCACAAGTCACTTTTTTTTTCAGTGCCGTTGTAACTTCCAACGGTCCCTAAAACGAACTGTTGTAAGTTGAGGACTACCTGAAGGTGGTAGAATCCATTGACTCGCCCATAGGCTTGGTGGCCGCGATTGAAATTGTTGTGCAGGTAGTCCTCAATGTACGACCGATTTGTCGCTTAACAGCCGTTGGAAATTACAATAAGCTCTAAACTTCTGGGAAGCATAAAATATACCACACAGACACACAAATATGATGTTTTGTGTACTTGGCAACTGGCTCACATTTGCAACCAGTTGCAACGTCTGAGAGCGACACACACACCCCCTCCAGCACTGATGATGTTACCTAATTGGGTAATGAAATGTCTGCAAGAAAACCAATCAAGCTCAGAGACCATCCAGGACTTCCCAGTTCTCCTCCTCCCCTCCCTCCCACTCCTCCTCCTTTACTCTATCAAACCCCACTCCCTTCTAACACTGATGAAGTTACCTAACTGGGTAATGAAATGCCTGCAAGAAAACCACCCAGCTCAGAGAGCACCAAGACTCCGCAGTTCTCCTCCTCCTCCTCCTCCTCCTCCTCCTCCTCCTCCTCTCCTCCTTCTCCTCCTCCTCCTCCTCCAACTCCTCCTCCTTCTCCTCCTTCTCCTCCTCCTCCTTCTCCTCCTCCTCCTTCTCCTCCTCCTCCTCCTCCAACTCCTCCTCCTTCTCCTCCTCCTTCTCCTCCTCCAACTCCTCCTCCTTCTCCTCCTTCTCCTCCTCCTCCTCTCTCTCTCCTCCTTCTCCTCCTCCTCCTCCTCCAACTCCTCCACCTCCTTCTCCTCCTCCTCCTCTCCTCCTCCTCTTCCAACTCCTCCTCCTTCTCCTCCTCCTCCTCCAACTCCTCCTCCTTCTCCTCCTCCTCCTCCAACTCCTCCTCCTTCTCCTCCTCCTCCTCCAACTCCTCCTCCTTCTCCTCCTCCTCCTCCTCCTCCTCCAACTCATCCTTCTCCTCCCTCCTCCTCCTCCTCCTCCTCCTCCTCCTCCTCCTCCTCTCCTCTCCTCCTCCTCCTCCTCCTTCTATTTCTCTCTACAACCCTAATCCCTTCTGGCACTGATGATGTTAGCTAGTTGGGTGTTCTGAGCTAGGCTTCCCAAGATCATGAAGCCGACTCCTCGTCCCAATAAAACCCCTTTTATTTAGATTAAAGAGAATTCCTCTCCAGCAAAGTCCCGGCCAACAGTCTTTCAAGAGATTTCACAACCACAGACCTTTATCAGGCTTGGAGAGCTGCCAGGCCGATATCTTCTAACGCCATGCTGTAGCAGCAATTACTTGGCAAGGAGTCAGGAACGGATCTTCACCCTAATGAATGGAACTCATTGCCTCCTGCAAACTCCACTCCCCTTTCGCTCCTCTTTATTCCCTCTGGGAGGGGCCATTCACCGTCCACCTGTGGTCTTTCTCCCAAGTCGACCCTTGTTCTTTAGCTGTTATCTTCATCTAGCAGCTCTGTGCATGCGCAGATTGGGAACAGGCTCCAGCTGTTCTTCTGCCTCACTGATGTCCGACTCCGAAGGCAGCTGATAACTGTCGGACGGCCCTGGCCCCCTCTCTGCCTCCGACACAGAGCCCCTCGTCAGAGCCTTCCCCAGACTCCAGGACTGGCCCAGGTTCCTCCCCAACCCTCCTCACTATCTGAGTCTGTTAGGAGCTCTCCTGGCAGGCCACAACACTGGGTCATGAAACATCCCTCCTTTCTAGCACTGATGATGTTACCTAGTTGGGTGATGAAATGTCTGCCAGGAAAAGCTCAGAGAGAACCAAGGACTCCACAATCCTCTTCCTTCTCCTCCTCCACAAACCCCTCTCCCTTTTTCAACTGATGACGTTACCTAGCTGGGTCATGAAACGTCTGCAAGGAAAACCACCAATCTCAGAGAGCATCGGGGATCCCACATTTCAACCCTCGGCTCCAAATATTCTCATCTCTCTCTAACGTATTTTGATCTGTGTTTGAATTGCGAGGAGGGGGGGGTTACCAGATCATCCATCCTGCTCCGTGTTAGCTTCCGACTACAGGACCCATCTTCCACTGAGCCCTCATGGAGTGGGCAATAGTTCAATATTTATACCGCCTGACTCTTAACCCAGGGATCATTGAATTCGTTGCTCAAATCTTGTTACGCATCGTCTCTCTCCTGGGAATAAGTCATTTTTTTTTTCTTGATTGGCCCAATTAGAAAATCATTATGGTAGCGAACGGAGCAAGAAATCATTGTCCAAAGCGGACTTCCTCTTTTCTCCTTCCTTGTCGCTTCCGACAGACCACAGTAAATTAAATCACTCTCTTTTATTTCTTTCAATTAAAAGGGGATACGGGAGGTTAATCCCACAGAGAACCATTGTTATGGAGGATTCAATACAATAGCAGAGTTGGAAGGGACCTTGGAGGCCTTCTAGTCCAACCCCCTGCCTAGGCAGGAAACCCTATACCGTTCCAGACAAATGGCTATCCAGCATCTTCTTAAAGACTTCCAGTGTTGGGGCATTCACAACTTCTGGAGGCAAATTCTGTTCCACTGATTAATTGTTCTGACTGTCAGGAAATTTCTCCTCAGTTCTAAGTTGCTTCTCTCCTTGATTAGTTTCCACCCATTGCTTCTTGTTCTGCCTTCAGGTGCTTTGGAGAATAGCTTGACTCCCTCTTCTTTGTGGCAACCCCTGAGATATTGGAAGACTGCTATCATGTCTCCCCTAGTCCTTCTTTTCATTCAACTAGACCTACCCAATTCTGCAACCGTTCTTCATATGTTTTAGTCTCCAGTCCCCTAATCCTCTTTCTTGCTCTTCTCTGCACTCTTTCTAGAGTCTCCGCATCTTTTCTACATCGTGGCGACCAAACTGGATGCCGTATTCCAAGTGTGGCCTTACCAAGGCCTGATAAAGTGGTTCCATATTGTTTCCCTGAAAATAAGACCTCCCTGGATAATAAGCCCAATCGGGCTTCTGAGCGCATGGGCTAAAATAAGCCCTCCCGGAAAATATTGCCACACAGCAGCAGCCATGAGGTGACCACGCTCGCCCCCTCCTGCACCCCGAAAATAATAAGGCCTCCCCGAAAAAAAGGCCAAGCACTTATTTTGGGGGCTCAAAAGAAAATAAGACCCTGTCTTATTTTCGGGGAAACAGGGTATATGTTGGAGTTTGGTGGCCTAATGCAGTGTTTCTCAACCTTGGCAACTTGAAGATGTCCGGACTTCAACTCCCAGAATTCCCCAGCCAGCATTCGCTGGCTGGGGAATTCTGGGAGTTGAAGTCCGGACATCTTCAAGTTGCCAAGGTTGAGAAACACTGCCGTAATGGGTGAAGTAAGACAGCTGTTCAGGTGTTCGTTTCCCCTCAGGGACCGTTTGGTCTAGTGCCGTTATGCCGAACTTATGGTACACGTGGCACACAGAGCCCTCTCTGTGGGTACGTGAGCCGTCGCCCCAGCTCAGGTTCTCTGCGCATGCCGCACATGCCTCCCACCGGCCAGCTGATTTTGGGGTCTCCGCCACGCATGCGTGGGAAGTGGGGCGCACGCGGAAGATATGTGTGAGGCGGGGAGCTCACATGCCTCCCCGCAGCTTGTTTTGGTCTGCAGGAGGCTTCAAAGAGGCCTACTAGGCCCAAAACAGGGCGCCGGGGGAAGGGGGGGGAGCACATTTGCAGGGAGGTGGGGGAAGCGCATGGGGGAGCATGGGGGTCGCGCATGCATGTGCAGGGGGCAGGGCCTATGCGGGGGGTGCTGCGCACGCATTGCATTATGAGTGTGGGTCCTGTCGGCACGCAATGACAAAAAAGATTAGCCTTCACTGGTCTAGCGGTTAAGGGTCCAGGCTACAAAACAGGAGGCGGTGAGTTCTAGTTCCTCCTGCAAGCCAGCTGGGTGACTTTGGTCCAACCACCAGGAGGCGCTGTGATTTCCAGTCCTGCCTTAGGCAGGAAAGCTGCGTGAGTGACTCTGGGTCAATCTTCAGAAGGCTGTGAGTTCTAGTTCTGCCTTAGCCAGGAAAGCCGGCTGGGTGACTTTTAGGCCAGTGCCTCTCTCTCTCTAGCCCAGCCCGCCTCACAGGGTTGTTGTGGTGAGATTAGGGGGAGGAATATCTGTTGGCTGCGCTAGCTGTTTTGAGTAATTTGTTATTGCTGTTGTTGTTATCTCTTTATTTATTAAACCTGAAGCTCAACATGTATTATTGTTGTTGTTATTTATACTCCATTATTTATATAATAATAGGCAGGGGAGGGAGAGAGGGAGGAAAAGGGAAGAAGGAGGGAGGGAAAAAGGAAGAAGGAAGTGGGGGAAGAAAAGGGGAGGAGAAGGGAAGAAGGAAGAGGGAAGGGAAAGGGAAGGAGGAGGGAAGAAGGAAGAGGGAAAGGGAAGGAGGAGGGAAGGAAGAGGAAGAAGGAAGAGAGGAAGGAAAGGGAAGGAGGAAGGAAGGAAAAGGGAAGAAGAGAGAAAGGAAAACAGAAGAAGGAAGAGAAGAAGGAGGAAGGAAGGAAAAGGGAAGAAGGAAGAGGGGAAGGGGGGAGAAGAAGAGGGGAGAAGAGAGAAAGGAAAACAGAATAAGGAAGAGAAGAAGGAGGAAGGAAGGAAAAGGGAAGAAGGAAGAGGGGAAGGAAAAGGGAAGGGGGGAAGAAGGAAGAGGGGAAGGGAAAGAGAAGTAGGATGGAAGGAAAAGGGAAGAAGGAAGAGAGGAAGGAAAAGGGAAGGAGGAAGGAAGGAAAAGGGAAGAAGAGAGAAAGGAAAACAGAAGAAGGAAGAGAAGAAGGAGGAAGGAAGGAAAAGGGAAGAAGAAGAGGGGAAGGAAAAGGGAAGGGGGAAGAAGCAAGAGGAGAAGGGAAAGGGAAGGAGGAGGGAAGGAAAAGGGAAGAAGGAAGAGGGGAAGGAAAAGGGAAGGGGGGAAGAAGCAAGAGGAGAAGGGAAAGAGAGGGAGGAAGGAAGGAAAAGGGAAGTGGAGAGAAAGGAAAACAGAAGAAGGAAGAGAGAAGGAGGAAGGAAGGAAAAGGGAAGAAGGAAGAGGGGAAGGAAAAGGGAAGGGGGGAAGAAGGAAGAGGAGAAGGGAAAGGGAGGGAGGAAGGAAGGAAAAGGGAAGTAGAGAGAAAGGAAAACAGAAGAAGGAAGAGAAGAAGAAGGAAGGAAGGAAAAGGGAAGAAGGAAGAGGGGAAGGAAAAGGGAAGGGGAAGAAGCAAGAGGAGAAGGGAAAGGGAGGGAGGAAGGAAGGAAAAGGGAAGTAGAGAGAAGGAAAACAGAAGAAGGAAGAGAAGAAGGAGGAAGGAAGGAAAAGGGAAGGAGGAAGGAAGGAAAAGGGAAGAAGGAAGAGGGGAAGGAAAAGGGAAGGGGGAAGAAGGAAGAGGGGAAGGGAAAGGGAAGGAGGAGGGAAGAAGGAAGAGAGGAAGGAAAAGGGAAGGAGGAAGGAAGGAAAAGGGAAGAAGAGAGAAAGGAAAACAGAAGAAGGAAGAGAAGAAGGAGGAAAGAAGGAAGAGGGAAGAAGGAAGAGGGGAAGGAAAAGGGAAGGGGGGAAGAAGCAAGAGGAGAAGGGAAAGGGAGGGAGGAAGGAAGGAAAAGGGAAGTAGAGAGAAAGGAAAACAGAAGAAGGAAGAGAAGAAGGAGGAAGGAAGGAAAAGGGAAGGAGGAAGGAAGGAAAAGGGAAGAAGAGAGAAAGGAAACAGAAAGAAGGAAGGAAGAAGGAAGGAAAGAAGGAAAAGGGAAGAAGGAAGAGGGGAAGGAAAAGGAAGGGAGGGAAGAAAACAAGAGGAGAAGGGAAAGGGAAGGAAGAGGGGAAGGAAAAGGGAAGGGGGGAAGAAGCAAGAGGAGAAGGGAAAGGGAGGGAGGAAGGAAGGAATAAGGGAAGTAGAGAGAAAGGAAAACAGAAGAAGGAAGAGAAAAGGAGGAAGGAAGGAAGAGGAAGAAGAAGAGGGGAAGGAAAGGGATGGGGGAAGAAGCAAGAGGAGAAGGGAAAGGGAAGGGAGGAGGGAAGGAAAAGGGAAGAAGGAAGAGGGGAAGGAAAGGGGGGGAAGGGGGAAGAAGCAAGAGGAGAAGGAAAGGGAAGGAGGAGGGAAGAAAAGGGAAGAAGGAAGAGGGGAAGGAAAAGGGAAGGGGGGAAGAAGAAAGAGGAGAAGGGAAAGGGAAGGAGGAGGGAAGGAAAAGGAAGAAGGAAGAGGGGAAGAAAAGGGAAGGGGAGAAGCAAGAGAGAAGGAAAGGGAGGGAGGAAGGAAGGAAAAGGGAAGTAGAGAGAAAGGAAAACAAGAAGGAAGGAAGAAGGAGGAAGGAAGGAAAAGGGAAGAAGGAAGAGGGAAGGAAAGGGAAGGGGGAAGAAGAGAGGGGAAGGGAAAGGAAGGAGGGAATACCACAACATGCTTCTAAATTGATCCCCTGCTCGGTGTTTCTTCCAGGAGATCCGCTGGATTCAAAAACACTGGGGGAAGCCAGAGGAGAAGGAAGCGCCCAGCGCCAGCCAAACAGAGGGCAGCCTGTGGTTGATGGGCAGCGTCTGTCAGGCGGAGGATACAGAAAGGTACGAGAGCCTCTCTCGGACAGGAGGTCACATTCTTCTATGGCTTCTAAAAGCAATTTTCCCCCAAAAATATATATCATTTCTTTTTTAAAAAAATCATTTCACAAATATATATATCTTTTTTTAAAAAAAGAAATCATTTCACAATCAGAATCCAAAGAGAGCTGGAAGGCACCTTGGAGGTCCTCTAGTCCAGCCCCCTGCTCAAGCAGGAGACGCTCTACAATTTGAGGCCACTGGCTGTCCGGTCTCCTCTTAAAAACCTCCAGCAGTGTATTTATTCACATTGTACAGGTAGTCCTCGACTTACAGCCGTTCCCTTTAGCAACCGTTCAGAGTTCGCGACCAATCCGTACACTTGTTACCGTCGTGAAAGTGACTGAAGCCAAACACTGGGCAGGCGGCTCGCACGTACGACGGTTTCCGTCTCCTGCTGTCAAGCGATGGTCTCCTTTGGCCAAGTCAATGGGGAGCCGGGTTCCCTTAACAATCACGCGACTCACTTAACAACCACAGGGATTCACTTAACAACAGTGGCAAGAAAGGCTGCACCCTGGGGCGGAACTTGCTTAACAAAGGTCTTGCTTAGCATCCGAAATATTGGCCATAAATCAGGGAGTCCGTTTAACAATTTGGGCTCAATTGCGGTCATAAATTGAGGACTTGCCTGTATTCTATTCCCACCAGACACAGGCTGCTTCACTGGTATGCCCACTTATGTGTTCTGACACACACACCCCCTCGTCCTACACCAAAGCAAAAGCACGACGAGACAAAGATACTTCAAGGATTTATTAACAAACAGACAAGATGTTGGCAGCAATCCAGCACAGTCCAGACATTGGCAGCAATCCAGCACAGACTAACCTTGGCAGCAATCCAGCCTGCCAAGCTAGCCACGATAGCTTCTCCAGCTCTAGTAAATACGTTGACTCCTTTTATAGTCTGGAGAGGAGCCTAATTACCACCAGCTGAGTGCAAGTATCTCCTGTAACTGCGTAATTGTTCCTTACGCCTATTAGCTCTCCGTTGCTGGGCATCCAGGACCAACTCCCTTGTCTCCTCCCCACTGCTCCAATGCATGACGTCAGGATCACACTCTCTTGTCTCCTGCCGACTGATCCAAGGCTCAAGCGCCTCCTGTTGGCCAACCAGCCTCTCTGCGCCCTGCTCGGAGTCGGAACCCTGTCCAGGGTCCTCCACATCCTCCAGAGCCGACTCGTAGGGGCCCTCCCTATCGGAGTCTGTTTGCAGCTCTAACGGCTCCTGCTGGGCCACAACACTTATGTATCTTTCCTGCGCCAATTTCTCCCTCCCCTCCCTTTTCTCAACTGGCTTTCCTGCTCTAAGCTTCCCCGAAAAGTTGGGGTGCAGTGGGAGAAACTGGAGCCCAGAAACCCCACACAAGACCCCCCCCCCAACCCCTCTGAAACACGTTGGCCTCCAGAGGTTGCAGGTGCCCCATCACTGGGGTTTTTTAAAGAAGAGAGTAGACAGCTCTTGGCCTTGAAATAGTACAGGGCCTGATGGCACACCTGCCAGAGGTGGCATCCAGAGCCATCTCTGAGGGCAAGCGAGCCGTTGCCCGGCTTAGCTCCAGCACATGCACCTCCCGCTGGCCAGCTGATCTTTGGATCTCTGCCGCACACGCAGGAGACATGTGAACATTTGTGGGATGTGTCTGCACATGCGTGGGAGGGAGTGCGCGGGAGTGTGGTCCCAGGAGGTTTCAGGGAGGCCCAAAACAAGGCACGGGGGGGGGGTGCACGCGCGGAGGGGGGGGAAGCATGGGGGAGTGTTCATGCATGCGCAGGTGCGGGGGCACATTGCATTATGGGTATGGGCACGCCGTCGCACACATGCACACGTTTTCAGCACGCAAGGAGGAAAAGGTTAGCCATCCCTGTCATAGAGTCTCTGTTGTGGCCCAGCAGGAGCCGTTGGAGCTGCCACCAGACTCCGACAGCGAGGGGCCCTCTGAGTCGGCTCTGGAGGATGTGGAGGACCCTGGACAGGGTTCCGTCTCCGAGCAGGGCGCAGAGAGGTTGGTTGACCACCAGGAGGCGCCTGAGCCTTGGACCAGTGGGGAGGAGACAAGGGAGAGTGATCCAGACAACCAACAGTGAGTTGTTCCTGGATGCCCGGCACCAAAGAGCTAATAGGCGTCAGGAACAGTTGCGCAGTTACAGGAGGTAATTGCACTCAGCTGGTGGTCATTAGGCTCCTCTCCAGACTATAAAAAGACTGCTTGTGCACACGCCCCTCTTGCAGAAGTCAATGCAGGAACTAATGTCGGAGAACATGATTGTGAGCTTGGTAGGCTGGATTGCTGCCAAGCCTTAACTGTGCCGGTTTGCTGCCAAGGACCTGTCTGTCTGTTAATTAAATGCCGTAACTTATCTTTGGCTCGGAGTGTGTGTTGGTGTGGGACGAGGGGGGGGTCAGAACAGGTCTCCTACTTGAGCAGGGGGCTGGACTAGAAGACCTCCAAGGTCCCTTCCAACTCTGTTATTCTGTTAATTAATCAACCAGGGGGAGTTTTGTATGCTCCATCACTACTGGATGTTTCCAAGAAGAGTCTAGAGTAGTGTTTCTCAACCTTGGCAACTTGAAGATGTCTGGACTTCAAGTCCCAGAATTCCCCAGCCAGCATTCGCTGGCTGGGGAATTCTGGGACTTGAAGTCCAGACATCTTCAAGTTGCCAAGGTGAGAAACACTGGTTCTAGACAGACACCCACTGGTCTTGAAATGGTGCAGGGTCTCCTGCCTCAGCAGGGGGTTAGACTAGAAGACCTCCACGTTCCCTTCCAACTCTGCTATTCTCTGCCATACTTTCGGGGGCAGCCAGGAAGAATCGTTGCCTGCGAGGCACAATCTGTGCTTGCTGCCCATTCAGATTAACCTTGCAAAATCGGGCGGGTTAGCAAATGGCCCTGGATGGGTTTATCCAGGGCCATCAGCTGGAGGGGCGTGGAAATGACAGCCACACCATAACCAGTTGTCTCTCTCTCTCTCTGCCACTGAGTCCGACGGCTGTTGTCCTTGTTCATGGTGTTCCTTTCCTTTTCTTTTTCTTTTTATTTTGCAGAGCTAACTCAAGCCTTGACAAAGTGTTGGAATTTCTTTGTCCGACTGCCGATAGCCACGACATAAATAAGGGCCTGCCAGATGCCATCCAGAGGTAAGGGTTGGGGTTATGCATCCGTCCCCCTTCAAATGCTTCTGCGGGTTGGAAACACCGAGATGAGGGTTTGTCATGTTCCGGGACCTTAAGATGATGGGGACTTCTAAGTCCCAGAATTCCCAGGCCAGGATGCTTTTAAGAGGGATGGATTTCCACTCCCAGAATCCACAGTTAGCATTGTTTTAACAAGAAGGATGGACTTCCACTTCCGGGATTGCCCAGTCAGCAAGCTTTAAGGTGGGTAGACTTCAACTCCCAGAATTCCCTAGCTGGCATCCTTGAAGAGGGGTGGACGTCTTCTCCTGGAATTCCTCGCCCGTCATGATTTAAGAGGGTGGACTTCAGTTCCCAGGATTCCCCAGCCAGCTTGTTTCATAATGGGTGGGCTTCCACTCCCAGAATTCCCCAGCCAGCAGGCTTTAAGAGGGGTGGGCTTCCACTCCCAGAATTCCCCAGCCAGCAGGCTTTAAGAGGGGTGGGCTTCCACTCCCAGAATTCCCCAGCCAGCATGCTTTATGAGGGATGGACTTCCACTCCCAGAATTCCCCAGCCAGCATGCTTTAAGAGGGATGGACTTCCACTCCCAGAATTCCCCAGCCAGCATGCTTTAAGAGGGATGGACTTCCACTCCCCAGAATCCCCCAGCCAGCATGCTTTAAGAGGGATGGACTTCCACTCCCAGAATTACCCAGCTAGAATGCTTTAAGAGGGGTGGGCTTCCACTCCCAGAATTACCCAGCCAGAATGCTTTAAGAGGGGTGGACTTCCACTCCCAGAATCCCCCAGCCAGCATGCTTTAAGAGGGATGGACTTCCACTCCCAGAATTCCCCAGCCAGCATGCTTTAAGAGGGATGGACTTCCACTCCCAGAATTCCCCAGCTAGAATGCTTTAAGAGGGATGGACTTCCACTCCCAGAATTCCCCAGCCAGCATGCTTTAAGAGGGATGGACTTCCACTCCCAGAATTCCCCAGCCAGCATGCTTTAAGAGGGATGGACTTCCACTCCCAGAATTACCCAGCTAGAATGCTTTAAGAGGGTGGACTTCCACTCCCAGAATCCCCCAGCAGGCATGCTTTAAGAGGGATGGACTTCCACTCCCAGAATCCCCCAGCCATCATGCTTTAAGAGGGGTGGGCTTCCACTCCCAGAATCCCCCAGCAGGCATGCTTTATGAGGGATGATCCAGCAGGCTGGCTGGGGAATTCTGGGAATTGAAGTCCACAAATCTTAAAATCACCAAATTTGGCATTTCCTGCATTACACTATGAGAATTAACCACACCTTCCCCTGCAAACAGAATCTCACAAGTCTGAAATATTATTCCTCCTCTCCTTTTTCTTTTACTCTGGAGAAACTCCCCTTCCATGGACTGAGATCATTTTCTATAATGGTTGCTTTATCCGTGACTCGTCCACCTCTCTCCCAAGGCCCTTTTTCAACAATAGCCTTGCAAACACCCAGTAAT
>NW_028261386.1:242225-358974 GCF_051295495.1 Thamnophis sirtalis | reverse complement strand
CTCCCAAGGCCCCTTTTCAACAATAGCCTTGCAACCACCCAGTAATTGATAGGAGCTATTAATATTGCATGAGGACGCAAATTGCTGTTCACAGGCTTAAAACTGGTGGTCTCAACGCTGACATGGTTAATAGAAGCTGGTTGGGATTGAAAAAAAATATTTATGGTGCCCTCAGGAGCAATCAATAAAAGCATTTTGTACCAAGCTTCCTCCATTACACCAACATGTACTGCTGGGGGGTGGGGGGTGGGGGGAGAACAACAAACATTAATTAGGGGGACCAGAGGCTAAAACCTACAAAAGAACAGCTGCAGGAATTGAGAATATCTAATCTTTCCTAACTGAGCAGGAGGCTGGACTAGAAGACCTCTAAGGTCCTTTCCAGCTATGATTCTATTCAATTCTTATTCTATTCTATTCTGATTTCTTATTCTATATTATTCTAATACTATACTATTCTATTCTATACTATTCTATTCTATATTATTCTATTCTATATTTTTTTTCTTCTCTTCATTCTTCTAATTTTATTCTATATTATTCTATTCTATTCCATTCTATTCCAATTTCTTATTCTATTTTAATTCTGTTCTAGTCTGTTCTGTTCTCTTCTATTGTATTCCATTCCATTCCATATTCTATTCTATTCCATTCCATTCTTATTCTATTCTATATTATTCTATTCCATTCTATTCTTTTATTTTCTTCATTCTTCTATTCTATTCCAATTCTATTCTATTTCTGTTCAATTCTAATTCTATTCCATTCCATTCCATTCCATTCTTATTCTATTCTATATTATTCTATTCTATTCCATTCTTTTCTTTTTCTTCATTCTTCTATTCTAATTCTATTCTACTTCTGTTCTGTTCTATTCTTATTCTATTCCATTCCATTCCGATTTCTTATTCTATTCTATTCTATTCTATTCTTACTCTAATTCTATTCTATTCTATTCTGATTTCTTATTCTATATTATTCTATTCTATACTATTCTATTCTATACTATTCTATATTATTCTATTCTATATTTTTTTCTTTTCTTCTCTTCATTCTTCTATTCTAATTCTATTCTATATTATTCTATTCTATTCCATTCTGTTCCAATTTCTTATTCTATTTTAATTCTGTTCTAGTTCTGTTCTCTTCTCTTCTATTGTATTCCATTCCATTCCATATTCTATTCTATTCCATTCCATTCTTATTCTATTCTATATTATTCTATTCTATTCTATATTATTCTATTCCATTCTATTCTTTTATTTTCTTCATTCTTCTATTCTATTCCAATTCTATTCTATTTCTGTTCAATTCTAATTCTATTCCATTCCATTCCATTCTTATTCTATTCTATATTATTCTATTCTATATTATTCTATTCTATTCCATTCTTTTCTTTTCTTCATTCTTCTATTCTAATTCTATTCTACTTCTGTTCTGTTCTATTCTTATTCTATTCCATTCCATTCCGATTTCTTATTCTATTCTATTCTATTCTTACTCTAATTCTATTCTATTCTATTCTTTTCTTACTCTTATTCTATTCTATTCTATTCTATTGATTACACCCGTAATTAAATGCCCCTGCATGTTGTGCCCACGTGCGCATGCATGCTCGACAACCACCACCCCTCCACGCTGCCCCTCGCACATGCGCGCATGGCTTTCGTGGAGCCTGGGGAGGAGGGAAACAGCCTCTCCACGCCCTCCGGGAGGCCTCGCATGCCCTCAGATGTGGCTTGCCATGGGTTCAGCATTCACGGGTGTAGGATGTCCTGTCTTGGGTGGGGGTGGGGGGTTGGGCTAGATGACCTACAAGGCCCCTTCCAACTCTGTTAATCTGTTAATCTGTGTGATCTTCTAGTTCCTCCTTGGATCCAAGGACGAGCGATTTGTTCTGTTCCAACCCCTTTGATAAATTATGCATGCCGATGTTTGCCTCGTCCTTCGAGCGCTTGTAAAAGCCGCATTTGACACGGGCTTCTCTGTCCTTGAAGGGGGGAGCTGAGCTATGCCCACCACGGGAACATCGAGATGAAGGGAGGAGCCGAAGAAAGTTTCAGCGAGTCCGAAGGCTCCATCGAAAATGTTGAAGGACTTTCTTAAGACCCATGAGATAAAACGGACTCTCGGCTGGCTAATTGAGTGACTCCCGTTTCTTTATTTTATTTTATTTTTCTCCCCGTGCGTTTGTTGGAAAACAAACTTTTGAAAAAGGGAAGGGGGGCAGGATTTGCTGCAAAGGGACTCGGTGGCTAGAAGAACGGGAGTTTGCAATAAATCCGTCTTTTTCAGACTTGGCGATTTTAATGTGGGTGGACATCAACTCCTAGCATGTTTTGAAGTTAGTCAGATTTCAAGTCCCCCCCCAAAACCCCAATTAGTATGCTTTAAGATGGGCAAATTCAGTTCCCAAAATTCCCCAGCCAACCTGCTTTAAGAGGGGAGGACTTCCACTCCCAGAATCCCCCAGCTGAAAGTATTTAAGATATGTGGATTTCAATTCCCAGAATCCCCCAGCCAGCCTGCTTTAAGAGGGGTGGACTCCAACTCCCAGAATCCCCCAGCCAGCAGGCTTTAAGAGGGGTGGACTTCCACTCCCAGAATTCCCCAGCCAGCAGGCTTTAAGAGGGTGGACTTCCACTCCCAGAATTCCCCAGCTGAAAGTATTTAAGATATGTGGATTTCAATTCCCAGAATCCCCCAGCCAGCCTGCTTTAAGAGGGATGGACTCCAACTCCCAGAATCCCCCAGCCAGCAGGCTTTAAGAGGGGTGGACTTCCACTCCCAGAATTCCCCAGCCAGCAGGCTTTAAGAGGGTGGACTTCCACTCCCAGAATTCCCCAGCTGAAAGTATTTAAGATATGTGGATTTCAATTCCCAGAATCCCCCAGCCAGCCTGCTTTAAGAGGGGTGGACTCCAACTCCCAGAATCCCCCAGCCAACAGGCTTTAAGAGGGGAGGACTTCCACTCCCAGAATCCCCCAGCTGAAAGTATTTAAGATACATGGATTTCAATTCCCAGAATTCCTAAGTCAGCATGCTTTTAAGAGTTGGATTTCCACTCCCAGAATTCCCCAGTTGGAAGTGTTTAAGATATGTGGACTTCAATTCCCAGAATTCTCCAGCCAGCATGCTTTAAGATGGGCAAACTTCAGTTCCCAGAATTCCCCAGCCATCCTGCTTTAAGAGGGGTGGACTTCCACTCCCAGAATTCCATCCGGCCTGCTTTAAGACAGGTGCTTAACATATATTTACGACAGTTGAGGTGTCCTGGGGGCATGTGATCATCATTTACGTCTTCCCAGGTACCAAGCAAAGTCAGTGACGGAAGTTTGATTCGCTTCATGCTTGCCTGATTCACTTAATGACCGTGGCAAAGATAAAATTGGGTGCGACTCACTTAGTGACTGCATAGCTGAGCAATAGAAGCTCTAATCCTAATTGTAGTTGTAACTCAATGACCTGCAATTTTGTGTCTAATTTAATCAGGGAATTAAATTTGTCTGTTCCCCGATTTGCTCTTCAAGGCTGAACTGTCCTCAGGCTAATGTCAAAGGCAGGGAAGATACAGGAAGTCCTCCACTTACGACCGCAATTGGGACCAGAGTTTCCATTGCTAAGCAAGGAAGTCGTTAAGTGAGTCGCACCCAATGTTTCAACCTTTTTTCCCCACGGTTCTTAAGCAAATCACTGCTAGTTGTTAAGCGAAGCAGGCCGTCATTAAGTGAATCCAGTTTTTCCCATGCTTGTAAGAAGCCCCCCGGGAAGGTCGCAAAAGGGGATCCCGTGACCCCAGGACACTGCAACGCTCATGAACGTCATACATTTTGATCACATGCTCCTTTTGGGAATGCTATGATGGTCGTACGTGTGAGGACTGGGCATAAGTAACTTTTTCAGTGCTGCGTTAACGGAATGGTCACTAAACCATCATCATTTAACGACCCCATAATCCCTTTCGGAGTGGAGTCGGGGCAACTGAATGGAGCTGAGTGTTTTACTGGCCCGATGCCCTCCCTGTCCCCATTGCGGAGTTTTGTTCAGCCGCTATATTCTCATTGTGCCCAGAGAGAGAAATATCTGCCTCTACCTAGGATCGAACTCACAGCCTACAGGGACTTCAGGCCGAGGCATTGGAATCTCTAGTTTGGGTGCATAGAAAAAATGAGGAACGACGTTCAGTAGGACAAAAAAGCGAAACCCAAGTTTTGGGAATTCAGGTTATACGAGAATTGTACATGTTAGAGGAATCCTCAGTGGTCTCCAACCTCCAAGTTGCCAAGGTTGAAGACCAGTCTAGCTTCCTTCACACTCTTTCGGTTCAAAGTTAGGTAGCCCTTGACTTACAACGGTTCCTTTAGCGACCGAAGTTACAGGGGCAGTGAAAAAAAAGCGACTTGCGATGTTTTTTCCACACCTGGAATCCTGCACCTTTGGTTTTGGTGGCCAAAATATAAAAAAAGATGTTGAAACTTTGGTATAAAGTGCAGAGAAGAGCAACCAGGATGATTAGGGGACCGGAGGTGAAAATATACGATGAATGGTGGCAGGATTTGGGGTTTGGCCAGTCGGGAGAAAAGAGAAAAGAAGGAGGGAGGGGGGGATGTGATGGTGCGAGTATTTGAGGGGCTGCCACGAAGAAGAGGGGGGTCATCTTGTTTTCCAAAGCACCAGAAGGCAGGACGAGAAAAAAGATAGATGGAAACTGATCAAGGAATAGAAGGGAAGGGAAAAGAATCTGTTGGGTATGAAGTGGAATAGAATGGAATGGAATTAGAATTAGAATTAGAATGGAATATGATGGAATGGAATAGAATAGAATAGAAATATGGAATGGAGTAGAATGGAATAGAATAGAATAGTAGCATAGAATGAATATAGAACAGAAGATAGAAAATATGATAGCAATAACAAGATAGAATAGAATAGAAATAGAATATGATGAAATAGAATAGAATAAAATAGAATAGAAAATATGGAATGGAGTGGAATGCAAGAGAATAGAAGAGAATAGAAAATAATGGAATAGAATAGAATAGAGAATGGAATAGAATTAGAATAGAATAGAAAATATGGAGTGGAATGGAATAGAATACAATAGTAGCATAGAATGAATATAGAATAGAAGATAGAAAATATGATAACAATAACAATATAGAATAGAATAGGAATAGAATCTGATAGAATAGAAAAGAAAAGACAATATGGAATGGAATGGTATACAATAGAGAATAGAATAGAAAATGTGGAATAGAATAGAATAGCATAGAATGAATATAGAATAGAAGATAGAAAATATGATAACAATAACAAGATAGAATATGATGAAATAGAATAGAATAGAAAATATGGAATGGAGTGGAATGCAAGAGAATAGAAGAGAATAGAAAATGGAATGGGAATAGAATAGAGAATGGAATAGAATTAGAATAGAATAGAAAATATGGAATGGAATAGAATATAGAATAGAATAGAAAATATGGAGTGGAATGGAATAGAATAGAATAGTAGCATAGAATAGAAGATAGAAAATATGATAACAATAACAAGATAGAATAGGAATAGAATAAGATGGATTAGAATAAATAGAATAGAAAATATGGAGTGGAATGCAAGAGAATAGAAGAGAATAGAAAATATGGAATAGAATAGAAACCCACACAGCTCACTCTACGGCCACGCCAGCCGTCACCCCAGCTCAGTTCCACCGCGCATGTGTGTGTGTGTGCCTCCTGCTGGCCAGTGTGTTTCCGGTCTCTGCCGCGCACGCGTGGGGGAAGTGGCATGCTTTTTTTTTGCATGCATGCATAGGGGCGTGGGGCGCAGGAGACTGTGCACGCATTGCATTTTGGATGTCTTGGCACTTGGCGCTGAAAAGGTGAAGCCACCCCTGGAATAGAAGACTGAAGAAGGGAAGGGAAGCAACCTGGAGCTAAGACCATGAGGACAATTAACCAGTGGAACTACTTGCCACCAGAAGTTGTGGATGCTTCCTCACTGGAGGCTTTAAGGAGAGCCTGGACTGCCCTCTGTCAGGAATGGTTGAAAACAGAGGTGTCAAACTCAAGTTCATGGAGGGGGGCATCAGGGCTGTGTTTGACCTTGGAGGGTTTCGGGAAAGGGGGGGGTCTTTGGCCGTGCTGGGCGTTTGACACAGACATTTATTTATATTCTTTTATATATGATTTATATTCTGCCTTCATTATTTTACAAATAATTCAACACTGTAAAGTAGCGTCTCCTGCTTGAGCAGGGGGCTGGACTAGAAGACCTCCAAGCTCCCTTCCAGCCCTATTCTGATTGATTGAGTGACTGATTGGTTGAAATAGTCTAGGGTCTCCTGCTTGAGCAGGGGGCTGGACTAGAAGACCTCCAAGGTCCCTTCCAGCCCTATTCTGATTGATTGAGTGACTGATTGGTTGAAATAGTCTAGGGTCTCCTGCTTGAGCAGGGGGCTGGACTAGAAGACCTCCAAGCTCCCTTCCAGCCCTATTCTGATTGATTGAGTGACTGATTGGTTGAAATAGTCTAGGGTCTCCTGCTTGAGCAGGGGGATGGACTAGAAGACCTCCAAGCTCCCTTCCAGCCCTATTCTGATTGATTGAGTGACTGATTGGTTGAAATAGTCTAGGGTCTCCTGCTTGAGCAGGGGGCTGGACTAGAAGACCTCCAAGCTCCCTTCCAGCCCTATTCTGATTGATTGAGTGACTGATTGGTTGAAATAGTCTAGGGTCTCCTGCTTGAGTAGGGGGCTGACTAGAGACCTCCAAGGTCCCTTCCAGCTCTATTCTGATTGATTCAGTGACTGATTGATTGAAATAGTCTAGGGTCTCCTGCTTGAGCAGGGGGCTGGACTAGAAGACCTCCAAGCTCCCTTCCAGCCCTATTCTGATTGATTTGAGTGACTGATTGGTTGAAATAGTCTAGGGTCTCCTGCTTGAGCAGGGGGCTGGACTAGAAGACCTCCAAGGTCCCTTCCAGCTCTATTCTGATTGATTGAGTGACTGATTGGTTGAAATAGTCTAGGGTCTCCTGCTTGAGTAGGGGGCTGGACTAGAGACCTCCAAGGTCCCTTCCAGCTCTATTCTGATTGATTCAGTGACTGATTGATTGAAATAGTCTAGGGTCTCCTGCTTGAGCAGGGGGCTGGACTAGAAGACCTCCAAGCTCCCTTCCAGCCCTATTCTGATTGATTTGAGTGACTGATTGGTTGAAATAGTCTGGGGTCTCCTGCTTGAGCAGGGGGATGGACTAGAAGACCTCCAAGGTCCCTTCCAGCTCTATTCTGATTGATTGATTGATTGACTGATTGAAATGATCTAGGGTCTCCTGCTTGAGCAGGGGGCTGGACTAGAAGACCTCCAAGGTCCTTTCCAGCCCTATTCTGATTGATTGAATGCAGCTGGGGGGGGGGGGAGGGAGGGAACCTGGCATTAGCGCCACAAGAGTAATCATATCCCCTGTAATTAGCCACAATTAATGTCCGTTAAATTTAAAACATTTAATTTGCATCTTCAGCTCTGGTCAACTCATTTGTACTGATTAAGCCGGCTTTATGGAGCATGACTGACACAAACATATGTGTGGCACACACACACACACAAACACACACACACACACCAGACTTAATACTCAAAGGCTTAAAGTTGTTTACGAGCAGGAAAACTTCTTTTTCCATCCGCCTTAAGACTAATTGCAGGTAGTCCTCGACTCACGACCACAATCCGAGCCCAACATTTCCGTGGCTAAGCAAGGCTGTTGTTAAGCGACATTTTGCAAACTTCTTTTCGTTAAGTGAATCGCGCAGTTGTTAAGCGAATCCGGCTTCACTTTCCGACTGCTTGCCGGAAGCCATCTGGAAAGTTATACAAATAAGGATGGCACGACTCCGGGGACACCAAACCGTCATAAATACGAGACAGTTGGCAAGGGTCTGTATTTGGATCACCTGACCAAGGATGCTGCTGCAGCGGTCATAAGGGTGACACCTGGTTGTAAGTCACTTTTCCCACTGCCGTCGTAACTTCAAACGGTCAATATCTCAGGGGCTGCCCCAAAGAAGAGGGAGTCAAGCTATTCTCCAAAGCACCTGAGGGCAGGACAAGAAGCAATGGGTGGAAACTAATCATGGAGAGAAACAACTTAGAACTGAGGAGGAATTTCCTGATAGTTAGAACAATGAATCAGTGGAACAGTGAAGGGAGGGAGGGAGGGAGGGAGGGAGGGATGAAGGAAGGAAGGAAGGAAGGCCAGATGGAAACTAATCAAGGAGAGAAGCAACTTAGAACTGACGAGAAATTTCCTGATAGTGAGGACAATCAGTGGAACAGAAGTTGACTCCAGAAGTTGTGAACGCCCCAACACTGGAAGTCTTTAAGAAGATACTGGATAGCCATTTGTCTGAAATGGTATAGGGTTTCCTGCCTAGGCAGGGGGTTGGACTAGAAGACCTCCAAGGTCCCTTCCAACTCTGCTATTGTATTGTACATCAAAATAAGAGTAAACTCCAATTCCCTTCAATCACTGATGATGTTACCCAGTTGGGTTATGAAATGTCTGCAAGAAAACCACCAAGCTCAGAGAATACCAATACCTCCTCCACATCCCTCCTCCGTACTAGCACTGATGATGTTACCTAGCTGGGTCATGAAATGTTTGTAAGAAAGCCACCAAGCTTGGAGAGCACCAAGGACCCCTAATCAAAGAAGATTAGGGGCCTGGAGGCTAAATACCAATAGCAATAGCAGTAGACTTATATACCGCTTCATAGGGCTTTCAGCCCTCTCTAAGCGGTTTACAGAGTCAGCATATCGCCCCCACAATCCGGGTCCTCATTTTACCCACCTCGGAAGGACGGAAGGCTGAGTCAACCCTGAGCCGGTGAGATTTGAACAGCCGAACTGCAGAACTGCAGTCAGCTGAAATAGCCTGCAGTGCTGCATTTAACCACTGCGCCACCTCGGCTAGGCAGGGGGTTGGACTAGAAGACCTCCAAGGTCCCTTCCAACCCTGCTAATGTATTGTACTGTATGGTTCAGCGAGACGGTTTTTAATTTTAACTTTCCCCCACTTTACGACCTTTTTTGCCCCAGTCGTTAAGTGAATCAGTTGTAATGCGGTTGTAAACTGAATCCAGCCTCCCCGTTGACTTGGCTTGTCAGGAGGTCGCAAAAGGGGATCACGTGACCCTGGGACCCTGCAACCGTCATAAATATGAGTCAGTTGCCACGCCTCTGAATTTTGATCATGTGACCACAAAGACGCTACAACGGTCGTTAAGTGTGAACCATAGTTGTATGTCGCTACTTTCAGTGCCGTTGTAACTTCGAACGGTCGTCCTCGACTTTCAACCGTTCATTTAGTGACCGTTCAAGGTTACGGCGACACTGAAAAAGGCGACTTATGACCATTTTTCACACTTAACGACCATTGCAGCATCCCCGTGGTCACATGATCAAAACTCAGACGCTTGGCAACTGACTTGTATTTATGACGGTTGCAATGTCCGTGTGTGTGTGTCACGCGATCCCCCTTTCTTCTGACAAGGAAAGGCGGGGGGGCAGATTCACTTAACAACCATGTGACTAACTTAACGATTGCAGAGATTCACTTAACAACGGTAGCTAGAAAGTCCAGTGGGAAACCAGTTCCACTGAACAACCTGGGTTCCTCATTGCAACCTCAGTGATTCACTTAACAACGGTGTCAAGGAAGGTCGTAAGAGTAAGACCGGGCAAGACTCACTTCACCAATGTTTCACTTAGCAACAGAAGTTTTGGGCTCAATTTTTTTGGTCGTAAGTCGAGGATGTTCTATTATTTCAATGTCAAGCTAATGAATACTTTTGATGGGGAATTTTCTTTTTTCTGGTGCCGCAGATTTTCAGCCATTCTGTCCATCCATCAAGGCGCTCAACCCTTCCTGCCATCCAACACTTTTATGAGCTCGCAAATCATATAAACCGGAGTTCAGGAATGTCAAACCGAAGTTGTTGTTGTTGTTTTGTGTGCAAAGCTGCTGTGAGAGTTTGATGTCTCCTTTGAGAATTTAAATTTAAAGATTAAAAAAAAAATCAAGCAACCAGGATTAAAGGAGCTACTTGAAGTCCAAGTGAAAATCCGGTGAATATTGGATTGCCAGCCTAGGAATTAAATTAAAAAGGGGGCTGAAAAAATATGGTTCTTATGCCACAAATCCTTTGTTTTATTTCAACAGGTTTAAAAGCTGATGCGGTGCTAGCGGATTAAGGGGCAGGCAAAGGATGAATCCCTCCCTGGGGGAGATTTCAATGGGGATTAGGGGCTTCTGTGGGAGGGGGAGAAATTGGGAAGATGCTGCAGGCAGGAAAGTCAAAACCTCATCTCTTTTCTTTTTTCCTTTCTTCTATTATTTTCTTTTATTATTTTCCTTTACTCTTTAATTCTTTTATTCTTTTATTTTCTTTTATTATTTTCTTTTTTCTATTCTTTTTTATTCTTTTATTCTTTTCTTTTTTCTATTCTTTTTTATTCTTTTATTCTTTTCTTTTTTCTATTCTTTTCTTTTTTTCTTTTATTCTTTTATTCTTTTCTTTTTTCTATTCTTTTCTTTTTTTCTTTTATTTTTTATTCTTTTTTATTCTTTTCTTTTATTCTTTTATTTTCTTTTATTCTTTTCTTTTATTCTTTTCTTTTTATTCCTTTATTCTTTTATTCTTTTATTCTTTTATTCTTTTATTCTTTTATTCTTTTCTTTTATTCTTTTATTCTTTTCTTTTTTCTATTTTCTTTTTTCTTTTTTCTTTTATTCTTTTCTTTTATTCTTTTCTTTTCTTTTTTATTCTTTTATTCTTTTATTCTGTTATTCTTTTATTCTTTTCTTTTATTCTTCTTTTCTTTTATTCTTTTCTTTTATTCTTTAATTCTTTAATTCTTTTTTATTTTATTTTATTTTATTCTGTTATTCTTTTCTTTTATTCTTTTATTTTCTTTTATTCTGTTCTTTTCTTTTATTCTTTTATTTTCTTTTATTCTTTTATTCTTTTTTTATTCTTTTATTCTTTTCGTTTGCTCTTTTATTCTTTTATTTTTTCTATTCTTTTATTCTTTTCTTTTATTCTTTTATTCTTTTCTTTTCTTTTTTTATTGTATTTTTTATTTTATTCTTTTTTATTCTTTTATTTTATTCTTTTATTCTTTTGTTTTATTTTTTATTTTATTTATTTTATTTTATTTTTTATTTTATTATTTTTTTACATTTTATTTTATTATTATTTATTTTATTTTATATTTTATTTCATTTTTTTATTATTATTATTGTCATTACTTCATTTATTTTATACTATCTGATAACCTGGCATTGTCCAGGTATTTGTTTATAGGGGGAAAATGTCCAGACCAAACATAATTTCTAATGTTGGCTTCCCCTCCCCTCCCACACCTTACCAGAGGGAGCCCCCTTATGGAGTACTGTGAAGCCATTACCATGGCAACTCCACTGCACTGCACAGTAGAAATCATTTTAGGGCCGTGCAGTAGAAGCCATTTTAAGGCACAACATGCTGTATCTTAACAGAAAACACACCCCAAGAGATGTTAGGAGTGTCCTACCCCCACAGTATTTGTCTCCAGAGAGTAAGTCATCTGTGTACCAAGTTTGACTAAAATTGCTCAAGGCATTCCAGAGTTATTCTGAAACATACACACACACACACGTTTATATAGATATTTTCTGTATAGATTCTCAATCATTCAGATCCTGGTTGTTCCAAATATGCTTTTTCAGGAGGCAACTGGACAACCAGTTTCATAGCGTCCCAAGGACCTTGCAGCTTTCTTCCCCTCCCCTCTCCTCTTCCCTGCAAACCACACACTCTTCTAGCACTGATAGTGTTACCTAGTTGGGTCATGAAACGTCTGAAAGAAAACAGCCAAACTCAGAAGGCACCAAGGACCTTGGGGGGAAAAATGATAACCAGGTTACAGCAAACCTGGGGAAAATGCTGAAGGCTTTTCATTCTGCCAATCTGGTGGTTGTGGATAAATAGTTTTTTCACTGTTCCAAATTACCGTATTTTTCAGAGAATAAGACTCACCTTTTTCCCTCAAAAAAGAGGCTGAGTGGGTGCATCTTATACACCGAATACAGCATTTTTTGCCTCCCGAAACCCTGCTCCCTTCACCAAAATGGCCGTGCATAGCTTTTAGGAGTTTTTCAGAGGACTCCTGGGGGCTGGGGAAGGCAGACTTTTGCTCAATTTTGCTCCCTCAGCCCCCAGGTGCGCTCTATAAGCCTCCTAAAGGCTATCCGTGCCCTTTTTTTTGACAAAAAACGGGCCCTTTTTTGCTCGTTTCTGCCCCCCCCCCAACCAGGAGCACTCAACAAGCATCCTAAAGGCTATTCATGTCCTTTTTTGGGCGGGGAGGAAAGGGGGGCCGTTTTTGCAAAAACCGGGCCATTTTTGGGAGGTTTGCAGAGTGCAAAAACTTTTTTTATAAAAAATTTCCTCTTCAAAACCTTAGTGCGTCTTATACTCCGAAAAATATGGCAGCTGTTTAAACCTTTGGTTCGATTACCCAAGAATTATTCATGGAATGCAAAGGGGATTAAACTTAGCATGTGGCATCTGTGAGGTTGTGTGCCAATATCTGCAAGAGGGCGAGGGGCAGAGGTGGTATTTGGCCAGTTCGGACCGGTTCATCCAAACCCACAAGAGGAAATTGTGGGCGAATTGCTCCCCCTGGCTCTACTGTCCTATTTAGGCACATTTTCAAGCCATGCATGAAATCAAAGCCCATGCACGGAACGCCGAGCGCATGTGTGAACAGGGTTGTTCACCTGGTTCTAGGGGTGGGTTGTTGCCAGCATTACTGCCGGTTCGGTGCGCAAAAATTTTTGCTCCATGCACTTGCACATGCGCAGACTTAAAAAGGTGTGCGCATGTGCACAATGATAGAAAAGGGGGAGAAATTACATTTTTGCAATGAAGATTGTTCTGCACATGCGCAGAACAGAAAATCAAGATGGTGGCGCCAAGGATAGAACCTGTTCGGGCACGTGTCTGGCCAAGTTACTACCTACTTGGCCGAACCGGTTGGAATCCACCTCTGCCTGGTTCCGTTCCAATGAGTTGAGAGGAGTTTATACCTTCTCTTGGACCTTGCCCTTGATCTTCCTGTTCCTGTGCAAGAACATGTATTCTGTTGGCTGTTGTCAGACTCCCACGGGGCCATGTAGGGGTCATAGCTGACTCTATAGACAAAGTACAAATCCTAGGTGTTTGAGCTACGTTTGGTTGAAGTTTCTGAGGGTTATGCAATGACTGAAAATATCCTTAGGATATTGTGCAAATGTAGTGAGCTGTGTGTCTTCCACCAAATGTTAGTGGGTTAATCCTATTGTGTCCTGAACGATCGGTATCCTGTCCTTCTTTATCCCATCACTAGCTGATAATCCAGCGTAACCCGGGTATGTATTTATGCCAGTTCTGTATTACAGGGAGCCCCCTTGTGGAGAACTGCTAAGCTGTTACCATAGCAACTCTGCTGTACAGTAGAAGCCATTTTAAGGCACAACAGGCTGTATCTTAACAGAACTTGAATCCAAAATGCACACTTATCACTGTCAAAAAATACTGGGACTTGACACTATAGATATAATTCAGTCCCTTTCATTTCAGCGGCTCAGGCGTTTCAGAGTTATCCTGGAACACACGCACACAGACACACACACCCGCCCCCCGAGAGGTGTTAGGGGTATCTTACCCCCAGAGTATTTTTTTTTCCAGAGAGTAAATCATCTGTGGAGCAAGTGTGGTTAGCCTCCTACACAACCGTCCCTTTAACAACCGTTCAAATTTACAGCACTAAAAAGAGTGACATGACTGGTCCTCGCACTTACGACTGTCACAGCATCGACGTGGTCATGTGATCAAAAATTGGCTCCCTTAGAACCTGGCAGATACATATGAAGATTGCAATGTCCCGAAATCACAAAATTGCAATTTGCAAGCTTCCTAGCCGGCTTCTAACAAATACAATCCAATCAGGGAAGCCAGACTCACTTAACGTCCGTAGGATTCACTTAACAACAGCAGCAATTCACGTGATCAAATTCAGATGCTTGGCAACTGACTCATAGATATGACGGTCGCAGTGTCCCGGGGTGTGCGTCATGCAGTCCCTTTTTGTGACCTTTCGCCAAGTCGGGGGGGGGGAAGCAAGATTCACTTAATAACCGCGTTACTAACTTAATGGCAGCGATCCATTAGAGGATGGCAGCAAGAAAGGTGGCGAAATGGGACTCAACGCAAGACTTAACCGCTGTCTCGTTTAGCAACGGAAATTTTGGCCTCCGTTGTGGTTGTAAGATTGTAAAACGTTGTGGTTGTTAAACTACCCGTCCTGGACTATCTCCTAACAATTGTTGCTCAAAAGGATTGCGAAGTCAGGCGTGACTCGCCTAACGACTGTCTCCCTTAGTAACAGGCATTGTGGTGGTAAGTCAAGGACTAATTATAAGAGCCGAGGTGGCGCAGTGGTTAAATGCAGCACTGCAGGCTACTTCAGCTGACTGCAGTTCAGCAGTTCGGCTGTTCAAATCCCACCAGGCTCAGGGTTGACTCAGCCTTCCATCCTTCCGAGGTGGGTAAAATGAGGACCCGGATTGTTGTTGGGGGCAAATATGCTGACTCTGTAAACCGCTTAGAGAGGGCTGAAAGCCCTATGAAGCGGTATATAAGTCTAACTGCTATTGCTATTGCTACATTAGCACCTGAGGATGCCACGTAGGCACCACCAATCTGCAAAATGTTTATTTATTTATTTTTTAAAAAGAAGAGATTTCAGGTTCGTAAGATGAAACCAACTTGACAAACAATAAATAAATAAAGACACTTATAAAACGATAATGGAATACAAAATTTATGTCCGAAGTTGTAGTCTTCAGCAGTGACCACAGAGTTTTTGTAGCAAAACATTTGGTATCAAACATTTAACAATTCTGTTGCATGACAACCACCCACGGGCATGCAAGGATAAGTATTTCATTTAAATAGGCCTGTTATTTATATATTTATATGCTGTATAAGGATATATCTTATGTATAGGGGTCAATTTATACAGAGTTTTCGGGTAGGGAAACGAAAGGGTGTCATACAAAAATGAAAGCATCCACCACCACCACAGATCACGGGGGGAGTAAAAACCAGCCAGAGGAGAGAGGGATTTACACAACGTGCAAACGAGGGATGTGAAGAAGGAGGAGGAGGAGGAGGTGGTGGTGGTATTGCCCTGCCAGATCGAGATGGATCTCTTCCCGCTTCCAAAAGGGGGAAAAAACGGAGCTTCCTTTGTTCCTGTGCAGTTTTAAAATGTCAATTCCACGGGGGTAAAAATTTAGAAGGAGAAAAACAGAATTTGCCTTCTGCTCTCAAGTGTTGAAATAGGATTCAGAGATTGTCTTTCTTCAAACTTTGCCAGCTTACAGATGGCTGGGCTTCAACTCCCAGAATCCCCCAGCCTGCATGCTTTAAGATGGGTGGACTTCCACTCCCAGAATTCCCCAGCCAATATGCTTTAACACGGGTGGACTTCAATTCCCAGAATTCCCCAGCCTGCATGCACATGGATAGACTTCCACTCCCAGAATTCCCCAGCCTGCATGCTTTAATCTAGATAGATTTCCACTTCCAGATTCCCCAGCCAATATGCCTTAACATGGATGGACTTCAATTCCCAGAATTCCCCAGCCTGCATGCTTTAGGATGGGTGGATTTCCACTCCCAGAATTCTCTAGCCAATATGCTTTAACATGGGTGGACTTCCACTCCCAGAATTTCCCAGCCTGCATGCTTTAATCTAGATAGATTTCCACTCCCCAGCCAGCCTGCTTTAAGAGGGATGGACTTCAACTCCCAGAATTCCCCAGCCTGCATGCTTTAATCTAGATAGATTTCCACACCCCAGCCAGCCTGCTTTAGGATGGGTGAATTTCCACTCCCAGAATTCCCCAGCCAGCAGGCTTTAAGAGGAGTAGATTTCCACTCCCAGAATTCCCCAGCCAATATGCCTTAACATGGGTGGACTTCCACTCCCAGAATTCCCCAGCCTGCATGCTTTAATCTAGATAGACTTCCACTCCCAGATTCCCCAGCCAATATGCTTTAACATAGGTGGACTTCAATTCCCAGAATTCCCCAGCCTGCATGCTTTAAGACGGATGGACTTCCACTCCCAGAATTCCCCAGCCAATATGCTTTAACATGGGTGGACTTCAATCCCCAGAATTCCCCAGTCATAATTCTGAATCCCTAGAATTCTAGAACTGAGGAGAAATTTCCTGACAGTGAGAACAATTAATCCGGTGGAACAGAAGTTGCCTCCAGAAGTTGTGAATGCCCCAACACTGGAAGTCTTTAAGAAAATGTTGGATAGCCATTTGTCTGAAGTGGCGTAGGGTTTCCTGCCTAAGCAGGGGGTTGGACTAGAAGACCTCCAAGGTCCCTTCCAACTCTGTTATTCTATTCTATTCTAACTCCCCAAGTTCCCTAGGTAGTATGCTTTAAATGCATGGAGTTCGTCTCCCAGAATTCCCCAACCAGCCACGCTGGCTTAGGAATTGTGGGAATTGAAGTCCATACAGCTTTTAGCTGTTAAGGTGGAACAAAAGGGATTCCCTTTGGAGTGGATCAACGAAATTAAGATGCTAATCCTTAAAGCAGTGTTTCTCAACCTTGGTGACTTTAAGTCCTGTGGACTTCAACTCCCAGAATCCCCCAGCCAGCTATGCTGGCTGGGGGATTCTGGGAGTTGAAGTCCACAGGACTTAAAGTCACCAAGGTTGAGAAACACTGCCTTAAAGAGATGTGCTTTAATGATGCTGTTGGAGTTGCCATCTTTGACCCATGACTAGATGCTCCTAATCGGATCTAATACAGGTAGTAACTTAACAACAGTTTGTTTGGTGACTGTTCTAAGTTACAACGCTGAAAAAAAGTGGCTTTTGACCAATTTTTCACACTTACGACCATTATAACCTCCCTGTGGCCACACGACCAAAATTCAGATGTTGGCAACCGACTCATATTTACGACGGTCGCACTGTCCCGGGGTCCTGCGATTCCCCTTTTGCAACCATCTCACAAGCAAAGTCCGCGCGGGGAGCTGGATTCACTTAACAACCGAGTTACTGACTTACCCACGGCAGTGATTCCCTTAACAAGGAAGGTTGCAAAAATGGGCCAAATCTCACTGAACGGTCTCGTTTAGCAACCAGGATGTTGGGCTCCGTTGGGGGGGGGGTCGTAAACCGAGGACGGCCGTATTTGGAACGGATGAGAAGTTTTGAGCGGCTCTTTTTAGAATTTCGCACCGTTTTTGACCAACTGGAGGTAAAGCCGGGGAAACAGAAAAAAGGAAACGCTATTGGGAGTGTACAATGAGTAATTAGTTACACAGCCCTTTGTGGTTTTTGTACAGATTGTCAGGAAGGGCATCTACAGCACTAGGGACGCCAGAAGTACAGCAAACTTTCATTTGCACACACACACACACACGCACACACACACGCAAGCACACGAACCAAGAACTAAAATCGCCGTAAACATTAAACGCAGGAAAAGACCCTGCCACAAATTATCCAACCACTCAAAACCGGAATCTAGAGTGTTTTCTGTTACAGTAGGAGCATCCAACATTGGCAACTTTAAAACCTGTGGACTTCGTTGTGGCCCGCCAGTGGCCAGTGGATCTGGCAGCGGATTCGGACAGTGAGGAGGTTGGGGAGGAACCTGGGCCAGTCCTGGAGTCTGGGGGAGGCTCGGAGGAGGGGCTCCGTGTCGGAGGCAGAGAGGGGGCCAGGGCCGTATGCCAGTTATCAGCTGCCTTCGGAGTCAGACATCAGTGAGGCAGAAGAACAGCTGGAGCCTGTTCCCAGTGTGCGCATGCGCAGAGTTGCTGGATGAAGAGAAGAGCTAAAGAACAGGGGTTGACTTGGGAGTAAGGCCACACAGGTGGACCATGACTGGCCCAGGGGTGGGTTTCAAAATTTTTAGAACCTATTCTGTAGGTGTGGCCTGTTTTGTGGGAGTGGCTCGGTGGTCATGTGACTGGGTGGGTGTGGCTTGGTGGGCGTGTGACCGGGTGGGCATGGCCAACTTGGGAAATGTGGTGAAACACACTTAATGTTCTTGCTTAGCAACCAAAATTTTGGGCTCAATTGTGTTCATAAGTTCTCTTTCTTTTTCTTTTTCTCTCTCTCTCTCACTCACTCTTTCTTTCCTTCCTTCCTTTTGTCTCTCTCCACCTCCTTCTTTCTTTCTTTTCTCTCTCCCACTTCCTTTTTCTTTCTTTTTTCTTTCTCTTTCTTTGTCTCTCTTTTTTCTCTCACTCTCCCTTCCTTCCTTCCTTCCTTCCTTCCTTCCTTCCTTCCTTCCTTCCTTCCTTCCTCCCTCCCTCCCTCCCTCCCTCCCTCCCTTCCTTGTGTGTATCTCTTCCTTTCCTGTGTGTATCTCTCCCCCTTCCTTCCTTCCATCCTTCCTTTCTTCCTTTTGGAACAGGTTCCAAAAGGTACGCTAAATTTCACCAACCGGTTCTGGCATACCGGTGCGAACCAAGAGAAACCCACCCCTGGAATGGCCCCTCTCAGAGGACATAAAAGAGAAGCAAAAGGGGAGTGGAGTTTGCAGGAGACTGTTAGTTCACTTAATTGTTTCCTGACTCTCCGAGGCTCCTTGCCAAGTTCTGCAGATCTCAGCCTGGCAGCTCTCCAAGCCAGAGAAGGTCTGTGACCGTAAATCCTCCCTTGAAAGACTTTAGCTGGATGTGAAGGAGCAGAATTCACAGTCAATTAATAAAAGGGGTTTTTGTCCAGACCAGGAGTCGGCTTCATACTCTTGGGAAGCCTCGGTCAAAACAGACTTCAAGAATTCCCGTCTGGCTGGGGAATTCTGGGAGTTGAAGTCCACAGGTCTTAAAAGTTGCAAAGTTTGTACATCGCCATTTCAGAGAGTCAGTAAACCTGTCGAAACGTATTTAGAGGCCGACTTTTCAAGCCTGAATTTCGGAAGAGCCATATAAATCACCACTGTACTACATGCAGCGTTACTTTTCCCCAAACGCACATACACACACTCTCACACACACATACGCACAAACACACACAGGGTTCAAGGCATCCCAGAAAGAAAGAAAAAATCTTGCCAAACGACCAAGGAAACCAAACCACTTGGGATTGGAGTCACCGGAAAATGAGCCGTGCCCCCCCCCACCCCCTGCCCAGCCCATTTCTCCCCTCCGCCCTGGGAGGCCCTGGATGAATTGTGTGCGGTCAAGAAACCCATAATCCACAGCCAGCTGTCTCTCTCTCTTGGAGTTTGGTGGGGGAGGTCCCGGGTTCGAGGTCTGGACAGTCAGTCACTAAGCAGAGCTCCCGGTAATTCGTTGGTAAGCGTGTGCCACCGTTCGATTTTCTTATCCTTGTTTTTTAAGCAGTCGAACCAATGCTTCAGGCGTTCGCCTTTGGCGTTGATACCCAGAACCACGCCACCTGGAGGCAGAAAAAGGGAGGGAAGAGAAGGAAACACGTAACCAGGATAATCAAGGAAAGCCAGTTTGGTTTAGTGGTTAAGGCGTAGGCTAGAAACCAGGCAATGGTGAGTTCTAGTCCTGCCTTAGGCATGAAAGCCGTCTGTCTGTCTGTCTCTCTCTGTCTCTCTGTCTCTCTCTCTCTCTCTCTGTCTCTCTGTCTCTGTCTCTCTCTCTTTCTCTCTCTCTCTGTCAGCCTAACCCACCTCACAGGGTTGTTGTGGAAAAATAGGAGGAGGAAGGTGTATTGGATGTGTTTGATTGCCTTCGAGTTATTCGTAAAAATTATTAAAGGTAGGATATGCACAAGTAAATAAATGAATAAAACTAGAGTTGCACAATCTCATAGGGTGACGCATATCTTAGTGGATGCTGGCAGAGGAATTCTGGGAGTGGACGTCCACCTACTTTAAAGCATGATGGATAGGGGAATTCTAGCGTTCTGGCTGGGGAATTCTGGGAGTGGAAGCCCACCCCTCTTAAAGCATTCTGGCTGGGGGATTCTGGGAATGGAAGTCCACCCATCTTAATGCACCCTGGCTGGGGAATTCTGGGAGTGGAAGCCCACCCCTCTTAAAGCACCCTGGCTGGGGAATTCTGGGAGTGGAAGCCCACCCCTCTTAAAGCATTCTGGCTAGGGAATTCTGGGGGTGGAAGCCCACCCCTCTTAAAGCATTCTGGCTGGGGAATTCTGGGAGTGGAAGCCCACCCCTCTTAAAGCATTCTGGCTAGGGAATTCTGGGAGTGGAAGTCCACCCCTCTTAAAGCATTCTGGCTAGGGAATTCTGGGAGAGGAAGTCCACCCCTCTTAAAGCATTCTGGCTGGGGAATTCTGGGAGAGGAAGCCCACCCCTCTTAAAGCATTCTGGCTGGAGAATTCTGGGAGTGGAAGCTCACCCCTCTTAAAGCATTCTGGCTGGGGAATTCTGGGAGTGGAAGCTCACCCCTCTTAAAGCATTCTGGCTGGGGAATTCTGGGAGAGGAAGTCCACCCCTCTTAAAGCATTCTGGCTAGGGAATTCTGGGAGAGGAAGCCCACCCCTCTTAAAGCATTCTGGCTGGAGAATTCTGGGAGTGGAAGCTCACCCCTCTTAAAGCATTCTGGCTGGGGAATTCTGGGAGTGGAAGCTCACCCCTCTTAAAGCATTCTGGCTGGGGAATTCTGGGAGTGGAAGCTCACCCCTCTTACAGCATTCTGGCTGGGGAATTCTGGGAGAGGAAGTCCACCCCTCTTAAAGCATTCTGGCTGGGGAATTCTGGGAGAGGAAGCCCACCCCTCTTAAAGCATTCTGGCTGGAGAATTCTGGGAGTGGAAGCTCACCCCTCTTAAAGCATTCTGGCTGGGGAATTCTGGGAGTGGAAGCTCACCCCTCTTAAAGCATTCTGGCTAGGGAATTCTGGGAGAGGAAGCCCACCCCTCTTAAAGCATTCTGGCTGGAGAATTCTGGGAGTGGAAGCTCACCCCTCTTAAAGCATTCTGGCTGGGGAATTCTGGGAGTGGAAGCTCACCCCTCTTAAAGCATTCTGGCTAGGGAATTCTGGGAGAGGAAGTCCACCCCTCTTAAAGCATTCTGGCTGGGGAATTCTGGGAGAGGAAGCCCACCCCTCTTAAAGCATTCTGGCTGGGGAATTCTGGGAGTGGAAGCTCACCCCTCTTAAAGCATTCTGGCTGGGGAATTCTGGGAGTGGAAGCTCACCCCTCTTAAAGCATTCTGGCTGGGGAATTCTGGGAGAGGAAGTCCACCCCTCTTAAAGCATTCTGGCTAGAGAATTCTGGGAGTGGAAGCCCATCCCTCTTAAAGCATTCTGGCTGGAGAATTCTGGGGGTGGAAGCCCACCCCTCTTAAAGCATTCTGGCTGGAGAATTCTGGGGGTGGAAGCCCACCACTCTTAAAGCATTCTGGCTGGAGAATTCTGGGAGTGGAAGCCCACCCCTCTTAAAGCATTCTGACTAGGGAATTCTGGGGGTGGAAGCCCATCCCTCTTAAAGCATTCTGGCTGGAGAATTCTGGGAGTGGAAGCCTATCCCTCTTAAAGCATTCTGACTAGGGAATTCTGGGGGTGGAAGCCCATCCCTCTTAAAGCATTCTGGCTGGAGAATTCTGGGAGTGGAAGCCCACCCCTCTTAAAGCATTCTGACTAGGGAATTCTGGGGGTGGAAGCCCATCCCTCTTAAAGCATTCTGGCTGGAGAATTCTGGGAGTGGAAGCCCACCCCTCTTAAAGCATTCTGACTAGGGAATTCTGGGGGTGGAAGCCCACCCCTCTTAAAGCATTCTGACTAGGGAATTCTGGGGGTGGAAGCCCATCCCTCTTAAAGCATTCTGGCTGGAGAATTCTGGGGGTGGAAGCCCACCCCTCTTAAAGCATTCTGACTAGGGAATTCTGGGGGTGGAAGCCCATCCCTCTTAAAGCATTCTGACTAGGGAATTCTGGGGGTGGAAGCCCATCCCTCTTAAAGCATTCTGGCTGGAGAATTCTGGGGGTGGAAGCCCACCACTCTTAAAGCATTCTGGCTGGAGAATTCTGGGGATGGAAGCCCACCCCTCTTAAAGCATTCTGGCTGGAGAATTCTGGGGGTGGAAGCCCACCCCTCTTAAAGCATTCTGACTGGGGAATTCTGGGAGTGGAAGCCCACCCCTCTTAAAGCATTCTGACTGGGGAATTCTGGGAGTGGAAGCCCACCCCTCTTAAAGCATTCTGACTAGGGAATTCTGGGGGTGGAAGCCCATCCCTCTTAAAGTATGCTGGCTGGAGAATTCTGGGGGTGGAAGCCCACCCCTCTTAAAGCATTCTGGCTGGAGAATTCTGGGAGTGGAAGCCCACCACTCTTAAAGCATTCTGGCTGGAGAATTCTGGGGGTGGAAGCCCACCCCTCTTAAAGCATTCTGGCTGGAGAATTCTGGGGGTGGAAGCCCACCCCTCTTAAAGCATTCTGACTAGGGAATTCTGGGGGTGGAAGCCCACCCCTCTTAAAGCATTCTGGCTGGAGAATTCTGGGAGTGGAAGCCCATCCCTCTTAAAGCATTCTGACTAGGGAATTCTGGGGGTGGAAGCCCATCCCTCTTAAAGCATTCTGGCTGGGGAATTCTGGGGGTGGAAGCTTACCCCTCTTAAAGCATTCTGGCTGGAGAATTCTGGGGATGGAAGCCCACCCCTCTTAAAGCATTCTGGCTGGGGAATTCTGGGGGTGGAAGCTTACCCCTTTTAAAGCATTCTGGCTGGGGAATTCTGGGGGTGGAAGCCCATCCCTCTTAAAGCATTCTGGCTGGAGAATTCTGGGGGTGGAAGCCCACCCCTCTTAAAGCATTCTGGCTGGGGAATTCTGGGGGTGGAAGCTTACCCCTCTTAAAGCATTCTGACTAGGGAATTCTGGGGGTGGAATCCCATCCCTCTTAAAGCATTCTGGCTGGAGAATTCTGGGGGTGGAAGCCCACCCCTCTTAAAGCATTCTGGCTGGAGAATTCTGGGAGTGGAAGCCCACCCCTCTTAAAGCATTCTGGCTGGGGAATTCTGGGGGTGGAAGCCCACCCCTCTTAAAGCATTCTGACTAGGGAATTCTAGGAGTGGAAATCCACCCCTCTTAAAGCATTCTGGCTGGGGAATTCTAGGAGTGGAAGCCCACCCCTCTTAAAGCATGCAGGCTGGGGAATTCTGGGAGTGGAAATCCACCAACCTTAAAATTTCAAAAGTTAGAAAAACTCTGGCCTAACTGAATCATAACTGCTATTAGGTGGATTTAGGAAGGGGATGGAAACATAGCTGAGAGTGTGTGATGACATATAGAACCAGAGCCAATGGGAATTTGTGTGGCCCACTGCCAAACAGCACTGTGGGAGCCCAGAGTTCCAATCCTGAGCCACCCCCCATCCAATACTCAGATTTACCAATAAAATCGTTGGATTTGCCAATGTCGTAGTCCCAGACTGTAACCTCCAAGGTCTTCTTGGTCAAATCGCCATGCTTTATCTCGTACAAAAATTCCTACAAAAATGGAATTTAGATAGGAGGGAAATTATTCAGTCCATAATTAAACTGTAAACTTACACCAGAAATGAACAAGTCTCCTAAGCTTTTTAAACAAGGATGTGAGCTTTGGTCATCCACAATTAGAATATACAGAAGAACTGAGTTGGCAGGGACCTCGGAGGTCTTCTAGTCCAACCCCCTTGCTCAGGCAGAGGACCCTATACCATTCCAGACTAATGACTGTCCAATCTCTTCTTAAAAACCTCCAGTGTTGGAGCACCCACAACCTCTGGTGGCCAGTTGTCCCACTGATTAATTCTTCGAACTATCAGGAAATCATTGTGTCTTCCCTTCCCTTTATGGCAATACAAAAAGTCCATGAGGGTGAACCTATACAGAGCCCTCTATGTGGGCAGGAACGTATCACCAGTGGGTCTTTGCGGGTGCCGGAGTGACAGAAAACGGCCCAAAAACAGCAAAAAAACCATTCATTTTTCAGGCTGTTTTCAGGCTCTTTTCAGGCCATTTTGGGGGGCATTTTCAAGCCATTTTTCAGGCTGTTTTCTGGGCCTTTTCAGGCCTTTTTCAGGCTGTTTTCAGAGCCTTTTAAAGGCTGTTTTTCAGGCCTTTTTCAGGCTGTTTTCAGGGCCATTTTTAGGCTGTTTTCAGGCCTTTTTCAGGCTGTTTTCAGGGCCATTTTTAGGCTGTTTTCAGAGCCTTTTAAGGCCATTTTCCAGGCTGTTTTCAGAGCCTTTTTAAGGCTGTTTTCAGAGCTGTTTTCAGGCTGTTTTCTGGGCCATTTTTAGGCTGTTTTCAGAGCCTTTTTAAGGCCATTTTCAGGCTGTTTTCAGAGCCTTTTTCAGGCTGTTTTCAGAGCTGTTTTCAGGCCTTTTTCAGGCTGTTTTCAGAGCCTTTTAAAGACTGTTTTTCAGGCCTTTTTCAGGCTGTTTTCAGGGCCATTTTTAGGCTGTTTTCAGGCCTTTTTCAGGCTGTTTTCAGAGCCTTTTTAAGGCCGTTTTCAGGCCTTTTTCAGGCTGTTTTCAGAGCCTTTTTCAGGCTGTTTTCAGAGCCTTTTTAAGGCTGTTTTCAGAGCTGTTTTCAGGCCTTTTTCAGGCTGTTTTCAGAGCCTTTTTAAGGCTGTTTTCAGAGCTGTTTTCAGGCCTTTTTCAGGCTGTTTTCAGAGCCTTTTAAAGACTGTTTTTCAGGCCTTTTTCAGGCTGTTTTCAGGGCCATTTTTAGGCTGTTTTCAGGCCTTTTTCAGGCTGTTTTCAGAGCCTTTTTAAGGCTGTTTTCTGGGCCATTTTAGGCTGTTTTCAGAGCCCTTTTCAGGCCTTTTTCAGGCCATTTTTCAGGCTGTTTTCAGAGCCATTTTCAGGCCGTTTTTAAAGGCTTTTTTGGCCCATTTTTCTGGTTGTTTTCTGGGCTGTTTTCAGGCCTTTTCCAGGTGGTTTTCAGAGTCTTTTTAAGGCCATTTTTCAGAGCTATTTTCAGGCCATTTTCAGAGCCGTTTTTCAGGCCGTTTTGTTGGAAGAAATGTCCTTCTGGGTTCAGTTCCAAGTGGGGAAAATGACACTGGAGACATGGAGGCTGCTTGGAAAGATGGTTTAATGGTGGACAGGACCACGTGGCTTGAGCTCCTGCACAGAAAAGGGGGATCACATGCTTCCAGATGTTGAGTGGAGAAGAAAAGAGAGGGAAAAAGTTACTTGCTGGGATTTTTACACTCTCTGTTTGGCCCCACCTCTCTGTTTCCTGTTCCTGTGTAAGAAATGCATTCTGATTGGTTGTCAGACTCCCATGGGGCCATGCGGGGGAAACTCTTTAGGTTGTGCTTTGAATCCAAGTTTGGTTGAGTTCCTAGGTGCCCTGTGGTGAGTTGGGTAAAGGGCCAATATTATCATGCCTTAATCCCATCACCCTGGATCTAAGGGGGGGACCTCTTTGTTATGTAGAACAGAGTGGCTCAGGCATTTTAATGGCCCGTTAAGGAAAGTGAGGGCTGTTAAGAGTGAGCTTGTTTCCTGCCTAAAAACATGTTTCTCCGTTTCTGATCCAGCAAAATATAATATTCTGCCTTTTCAATATTTTCCAGGATATTTCATTTTTCTAGGAGAGGGGTGAGTGCTAACACACACACATATTTAGATGATAGATAGATAGATAGATAGATAGATAGATAGATAGATAGATAGATAGATAGACAGACAGACAGACAGACAGACAGACAGACAGACAGACAGACAGATAGATAAGGTAGGTAGGTAGGTAGGTAGGTAGGTAGATGGATGATAGATAGAGATGGATGGATGGATGGATGGATGGATGGACGAGAGAGGGATAGATAGATAGATAGATAGATAGATAGATAGATAGATAGATAGATAGATAGATAGATAGATAGATATGGATGGAAGTAAGGAAGGGATAGAGAAAGAGGCAGAGATAGAGGAAAATGGAGATAATAAATAGATAGGTAGATATGGATGGAAGGAAGGAAGGATAGAGAAAGAGGCAGAGATAGAGGAAAATGGAGATGATAGATAGATAGATAGATAGACAGATAGACAGACAGACAGACAGACAGACAGACAGACAGACAGACACTATAGATAGATGGATGGATAGATGGATGGATGGATGGATGGATGGATGGATGATAGGTAGGTGGGTGGGTGGGTGGATGGATGGATGGATGGATGGATTGGTTGATTAGAGGATTGCTTTCCAATCGTGACAACTTTAAGATGGGTGGACTTCAACTCCCTGAATTCCCCAGCCGCTGCATTGCAGGTTATCAAGTGATGTGTGTCTTAAAAATCCTTAGTAATGAAACTTAAATTGGCATCTAGTAGTGTGTGTGTGTGTGTGTGTGTGTGTGTGTGTGTGTGTGTGTCTCCCAGGAGTGGGTTCCTGCCAGTTCTAAGCTCTTCTATAGAAGAGGTTCCACAAATCTACCGTGCCGTTTAGAACCGGTTCCAGCTCCCTCCCCCCGCCCGTCCTCATCTGCACATCATCAAGATGAAGAGCGAGAGGAGGAATTCTGGGAGTTGAAGTCCACAAGTCTTAAACCTGTCAAGTTTGAACACCCCTGGGGTTTTTTTTCCCTAAAGGGTTAGGGGTGCGAGGGTCTTGCAACTTGACAGCTTTAAGACTTGCGTGCTTCAAATGCCAGAGTTCCTGAGCCAACATTTTGGTTACTAAGCAAGAGAGTTGTTAAGTGAGTTTCACCGCATTTTACAAGTTGGCCACGCCCATCCAGTCACATGGCCGACAAGCCACTCCCACAAATCAGGCCACACCTACATAAGAGGTTCTAAAAAAAAATTGAAATCCCCCACTGGTGTGTTTCCTACCTTCTTGCCTGCCTGGACACCTCCCCTCACAAACTGACATTGCTGATGCCTTCACCCCTCTTGTGTCTCCAACACAGAAGTGAGTTGCTACCAGTTCGTCCCAGATCAGGCGAACTGGTAGCGGCAGCAGCGGGAGGCTCCACCCACCCGCCCAGACACTTTTGCCCAGGGGCAGAACTGTCGCGCGATTGAGCGAGTGCGCACGACTCGGGCGAAGTGGTAGTAACATAAATTGCAACCCACCACTGCTCCAGCATACGTCGACAATTTTGAAAAAAATCCTTAGTAGTGAAACTTAAAATGGCATCTTGTACTGTGCGTATGTGCGTATGTGTGTGTCATATTTTCTTGCCTGCTTGGACATTGCTGGTGCCTTCACACTTAACTGTGTCTCCAACATACGTCGACAAAAACACAACAAAACAGGGATCTGCGAAAGCTAATCTGTTGCGATTGAGATTTGTTTAAACTCCTGCCCGACTTGTCTGGGTTTTTATCATGTTTCCCAATTTGCCGAACGTGACGCCGTGCCAGGCTGCCTCATAGACAGATACCCTTCGCACGAGTTTTTTTTTTAATATAGGACATATTAATCATCTCTTTCGCGGGTGTCTGTCTTTTCGCAGCTCCTTTCCCCTCCTGAACAGGAGCCGTTTCAATTAGCAAGCAACTGCTGCAAAATTTGGAGGTTCTGCATTTTGGAAAATTAAGCTTTGCTTCACGTGTGACTGGCTTGAAAGTGTGAAATGAAATGTGAACGAAACCAATTCCACCCCCATCCTGATTTTGAGACTCCGGAAGGTGCAACTTTGAGCAAGGAGACAATTCCGGGCAGAAGTCAGTTCTGTTCCTTTGCAAAATGGATATTTAGAAGGACTGGATCCAGATTTTAATATTTGTGCCTGAGCTTCAATTAGGAACTGTTCCTGGCGTTAAAATGATTTTGGGTTAAAAAGGGAAGAGCCCCAAGAGAATATCTTCAACTCAGGGTTGAATGGTTGCGAAGGAGTGTATGAATCAATATTGGCTGTTTTGCTTTTATTATGAATTGCTTATGTTACTATATAATTGCTACTGATTAAACCAGTATTTGCTGTTTGCTTCTGATATGATATCCTGCCAGAAATCATTTATGAAGAATTGAGCTTTGTTTTGGGCTTCTGCTTATATTATTGTACGCTGTCGGAAATGAGTTGTTTTCTAGCCTAGCAAATGGTAACCTTAATACTGGATGGCCTTAATGCAAATGTTATCTCACGGCTGCGTTTCGCTTCTCTTATTCTTGGCTTCAAAGTTAGGCACGTTCTTGAAAACATAGAAGAAATTGTTACCCCGGAATATCAGGCCCCATTGATAAAGGCACCAAACTAGGGAGTTTTCCTGGCTCATGAATCCTTAAAGCATTCTGCCGAAAGCCAACTTGGCCAAGGGGGGCTGCCACTCCCTACACAAGGCTATAGGGATACTCCATAGATAAGGTAGAGAGACAAAAAGGATGCTTTAAAGATCCCGTTGGTAACGAATCTTTGTCTCTGATTGGGTAAACTTTGTTTCTATCTGCCTAAAATGCATATAATACTCTGAGCCTCTCTTGCAGGGGGCGGCTATTCCTTTCATGCGTTGGTTTGTATGTTTTGGTCAAACACAATCCTGATGTGGCCCTCAATGAAATCAAATTTGTCACCCCTGCAGTAGCCCAAACTCTCTCTTACCTGGCTGACGATATCAAAACAACCAGCAAAGACTCATGGAGAAGGCTACTATCCTTACACTTGTTGGAAGTTAAAACCTACCGCTCTCCTAGAAAAATGAAATATCCTGGGAAATATTAAGAGATAAAGAGATAGCTAGGTGTTCTGACCCCCCCCCCCTCGTCCCACACCAACACACTCCAAGCCAAAGATACTTGGCGAGAATTTATTAACAGACAGACAGGTCCTTGGCAGCAATCCAAGACAGATAAGCCTTGGCAGCAATCCAGCCTGCCAGGCTCACAATACTGTTCTCCAACATTAGTTCCTGCGTTGACTTCTGCAAGAGGGCCGTGTGCACAAGCAGTCCTTTTACAGTCTGGAGAGGAGCCTAATTTCCACCAGCTGAGTGCAATCACCTCCTGTAACTGCGCAATTGTTCCTTACGCCTATTAGCTCTCCGGTGCCGGGCATCCAGGAACAACTCACTGCTGACGTCTGGATCACACTCCCTTGTCTCCTCCCCACTGGTCCAAGGCTCAGGCGCCTCCTGGTGGCCAACCAGCCTCTCCGCGCCCTGCTCGGAGTCGGAACCCTGTCCAGGGTCCTCCACATCCTCCAGAGCCGACTCATAGGGCCCCTCGCTGTCGGAGTCTGGTGGCAGCTCCAACGGCTCCTGCTGGGCCACAACGGCTAGGTCTATTCATAGGCAAATGCTCTCACCCAGGATCCAACAAAGGTAGGATTGGCCTTTCTTCCCATCTCACCAGTCGGCACCTGGGAAGATTACATCACCCAGCAAGACTCAACCAAGCCTGGGATTCAGGACAGCCTATAGCAGTGATGACAAACCTTTTTTGGCTCACGTGCCAAAAGCGGGGGTGGGGGTGGGAGTGCGCAAGGGCGTGCCACACCCATAATTCAGTGCACGACTCCAGCACGCATGCGCGCATGACCAGCGCTCCCCCCATTTTTTGCATGCTTTTTTCATTTATTTTTTTAAATACTTGTAAAACCTTTTTAAAACTTTTAATTTAAAAAAAATGAAACTAAAGGATAAAGAGGAATCGGAGTACTTCAAGACATGGGGAAGCTTTTACGATTGGCTAGAGGAAGGAAGCTAGAAAAGAGAAGGGAGAAGATACAGAACCCAGGCGAAGCACTGTTAAATGGAAAAGGGGGTGAAGAAGGGGAAAACAAAAAATAAAATATTAAATATATAAGTATATATACAACAGCGAGATACAAAGTGTGTGTGTGGGGGGGAAATATAGTTAGGATAGAATAGCAAAGGTAAGGGAATAAGAAATGATACTAAATTATGTCTGGGTTGGCGGAAATACCATCCCAAGGAAACATAAACTGAGATTTAAAATAGATACACCAACAACAATAGAAAAAGAAAGGGAGAGAGGAGGAGAGAATGAAAGGAAGACGGGGGAAAGAAGAAAGAGGTAAGGAGAAGAGGGTGGAAGGGAGAGAAAGAGAAGGAGAGAGGGTAGGAAGGGGAAGAAGAAGAGTAGGAGTAAGGGAGAGGTAAGGGAAGAAGGAAGGGGAAGGAGAGGAGGAAGGAAGGAAGAAAGTAGAGAAGGGAGGGAGAGAAAAAGGAAAGGGAAAGGAGAGGAGGATAGAAGGGGGAGAAAGAGAAGTAGAGAGGGTAGGAAGGGAAAGAGGAAGAGCAGGAGTAGGAGAAAGGTACGGGAAGAAGGAAGGGGAAGAAGAGGAGGAAGGAAGGAAGTAGAGAAGGGGGGAGAGAAAAAGAAAGGGAAAGGAGAGGAGGATGGAAGGGAGAGAAAGAGAAGGAGAGAGGGTAGGAAGGGAAAGAGGAAGAGTAGGAGTAAGGGAGAGGTAAGGGAAGAAGAGGAGGAAGGAAGAAAGTAGAGAAGAGGGGGAGAGAAAAAGAAAGGGAAAGGAGAAGAGGGTGGAAGGGAGAGAAAGAGAAGGAGAGAGGGTAGGAAGGGAAAGAGGAAGAGTAGGAGTAAGGGAGAGGTAAGGGAAGAAGGAAGGGGAAGAAGAGGAGGAAGGAAGAAAGTAGAGAAGGGGGGAGAGAAAAAGAAAGGGAAAGGAGAGGAGGACAGAAGGGAGAGAAAGAGAAGGAGAGAGGGTAGGAAGGGGAAGAGGAAGAGGAAGAGCAGGAGTAGGAGAAAGGTACGGGAAGAAGGAAGGGGAAGGAGAGGAGGAAGGAAGAAAGTAGAGAAGGGAGGGAGAGAGAAAAGAAAGGGAAAATAAGGTGGTATTATAACAGGAGGAAGGAATGGTAAACAAAGCAACCCAAACTGTATATTATAACCTATTAAATGAAATAATAAATGTATAAGAATGATAAATGTAAAGAAGAAGAAGAATTATGTGAATGTATACTTAAAATGGTATGTAAGAGAATAAAAAAATAAAAAATTTCTGGAAAAAAAAAAGAAAATCAAGGATAGAATCGGTTCGATGTCCGGCCGAGTTACTAACAACTCGGCTGAACTAGAGCCGAGGTGGCGCAGTGGTTAAACGCAGCACTGCAGGCCACTTCAGCTGACTGCAGTTCTGCAGTTCGGCTGTTCAAATCTCACCGGCTCAGGGTTGACTTAGCCTTCCATCCTCCCGAGGTGGGTGAAATGAGGACCCGGATTGTTGTTGGGGGCGACATGCTGACTCTGTAAACCGCTTAGAGAGGGCTGAAAGCCCTATGAAGCGGTATATAAGTCTAACTGCTATTGCTATTGCTGTTGCTAACTGGTCCGAACCAGTAGAAACCCACTTCTGGCACCCCAGACATGAGTGATGTCGAAGGCTAAGCTGAACCTGGCCATGCCCACCCCGGCCCCCAAGTTCAAACCCAGCTCTGATGCAGCCCTCAATGAAATCAAGTTTGAAACCCCAGAGGGTAGAACCACAGCCGAAATAACTAGTGGAACAGCTTGCCTCCAGAAGCTGTGAATGCTCCATCAGTGGAGGCTTTAACGAAGAGATTAGAGAGCCCTTTGTCTCCTGTTTCAGCAGAGGGTTAGACTAGAAGACCTCCAAGGCCCCTTACGACTCTGTAATTCTGTTCTTTTGAATGTTAGTTAGAAAAGTCTTTCTCAATCTTTACCACCTGAAGATGAGTGTGTCAGGCCTGCAGCCATCTTTCCTTGTGGGTCTTTGGCCTGCCACACTTTCTATTCTTCTACTATGCCTTTTTCTATTGTGGGAAAATGGGAGCTGGGGATTGTAAGGAGTTAGATGATAGGCAGCCATAACAACATTCTTTCTAGAAAGCCAAGGTCATCTTTTTGTCTTTGCACCTCTGCACCTGACCGGAACTGGAGGGGTGAAAGCTGCCAGCGTGGCAGTGGGAGATTGGACCATGGGATGGGCTTGTGGGTGTGGGGGCAAGATCTTGAACTTTCAACTGGGGGGGGGAACTGGGACGCTTTCAGATTCGTGTTTTCCCATGTGTGCCAACATGGCTCTCTTAATAATTTGGAACTTGGAGCAATACTTTGCCTTGGACTCTGATTTAATTTTGGATGCTGTTTGGAATGCTGACAGAGTGGACTTCAACTCCCACCAGCCGGCTGGGGAATTCTGGGACTTGGAGTCCACCCGTCTTAAAGTGGCCAACAACAGATTTACTGCTCTATTTCTGCTCATTGTTTCAGAGAAAGGCTTCCAGATATATTTAGAGATATTAAAATATATATATATTTGCTGCTCCATCCTTGTTACCATTTCAGAGGGAGGCTTAACAGTTAGATTCCATCCAGCCCAAATCTCACCCTTTGGAACAGGAAACATCCTGACAGACATACCTCATTAAATTCAGGGTTGAGCGTTTTCTTCTTCACGGCCGTCTTGTGCTTCGATTTCTTGTCCTCGTCCGGTTTCAAGTAGCTGCGAAGAAAAAAACATTGCAGTTCTGTTAGCTGGGCCAAAAAGTCAGGATTTAGAGAATAACAGAGTTGGAAGGGACCCTGGAGGTCTTCTAGTCCAACCCCCTGCTCAAACAGGAGACCTTACACCATTCCAGACAACTGGCTGTTCAGTCTTTTCTCCGGTCATGGAGCACCCACAACTTCTAGTGGCAAGCAGTTCCACTGGTTCATTGTCCTCACTGTTTAGGAAGTTTCTCCTTAATTCCAGGTTGCTTCTCTCCTTGATTAGTTTCCATCCGCTGTTTCTTGTCCTGCCTTCTGGTACTTTGGAGAATAAGTGGCAAGTTGAGAACCACCTGTATAATATCTGAGACTCCTTTGGATTCCTAGAATCAAAGTCAGAAGCTGTCTCAAAGTTTCTTCCTCCTGTTTCAGGTTTGACTCACCTATTGGTGAGTTTGGACCAACTACCAGGAGACAGTGAGTTCTAGTTCCACCTTAGGCATGAAAGCCAACTCGGTCGCTCGCCACCTTCTCCAGGATAGTAACAATCACTAACGAAACAGCTGTCTGTATGCGGTATTGCGTATTAACACCAACTCTCCTTTAGCTACGTCTAGGCCCCTAACCAGTGTTAGGTAAGCTCCCCGTTGGGAGAGCGAGTGCGTTCAGAGAAGCGTTGTGAGAGTTGTGTTGGAGAACACACAAACCAGCATACTGAGACACTGAGACACTGCAGTTTAAATAGGCATTTACTTTCGTGGAAATAAAGGTATCAGAGTCCATCAAACAGTCCAAGTCATACACGGATAAGACAGTCAGTCATCAACATCTTTCAGTTAAGGGATAATCCAATTAACATAGTCCATAATCATACAAACAGTCCGGTACACAAAGTTTGCTACAATAGCTCACGCTGATCACTATACCGCACTTCTAACAGCCAGCTTCCAAACACTCAGATCAGATCAGCATCTAACAGTGATTCTGGCTCCCTCTTATGGCCGATTGAGGAAACAGCAACCAATCACATTTACAGCATGATTTAAAGAAACAGGTATAGCATTGTTACATGATTTATATATTGCCAACCCAACCGTTATATTATATTCCTAACAGTGACTTTGGGCCAATCACCAGGAGACAGTGAGTTCTAGTTCCACTTTAGGCATGAGATAATTGGGTGACTGGGCCAATCACCAGGAGACAGTGATTATACTTTCACCTTAGGCGTGAGAGCTAACTGGGTGACTTTGGGCCAATCACCAGGAGACAGTGAGTTCTAGTTCCACCTTAAGACATTACAGCTAACTGGGTGACTTTGGGCCAATTGCCAAGAGACAGTGAGTTCTAGTTCTACCTTAGGCATGAGAGCCAACTGGGTGACTGGGACAATCACCAGGAGACAGCGAGTTCTAGTTCCACCTCAGGCAACTTTGGGGCAATCACCAGGAGACAGTGAGTTATATTCCACATTAGGCATGAGAACTAACTGGGTGACTTTGGGCCAATCACCAGGAGACGGTGAGTTCTAGTTCCACCTTAGGCATGAGAGCTAACTGGGTGACATTGGACCAATCACCAGGAGACAGTGGGTTCTAGTTCCACCTTAGGCATGAGAGATAACTGGGTGACTTTGGGCCAATCACCAGGAGACGGTGAGTTCTAGTTCCACCTTAGGCATGAGAGCTAACTAGGTGACTTTGGGCCAATCACCAGGAGACAGCGAGTTCTAGTTCCACCTCAGGCAACTTTGGGGCAATCACCAGGAGACAGTGAGTTATATTCCACATTAGGCATGAGAACTAACTGGGTGACTTTGGGGCAATCACCAGGAGACAGTGAGTTATAGTCCCAACCTTAGGCATGAGAGCTAACTGGGTGACATTGGACCAATCACCAGGAGACAGTGGGTTCTAGTTCCACCTTAGGCATGAGAGCTAACTAGGTGACTTTGGGCCAATCACCAGGAGACAGCGAGTTCTAGTTCCACCTCAGGCAACTTTGGGGCAATCACCAGGAGACAGTGAGTTATATTCCACATTAGGCATGAGAACTAACTGGGTGACTTTGGGGCAATCACCAGGAGACAGTGAGTTATAGTCCCAACCTTAGGCATGAGAGCTAACTGGGTGACATTGGACCAATCACCAGGAGACAGTGGGTTCTAGTTCCACCTTAGGCATGAGAGATAACTGGGTGACTTTGGGCCAATCACCAGGAGACGGTGAGTTCTAGTCCCACCTTAGGCATGAGAGATAACTGTGTGACTTTGGGCCAATCACCAGGAGACAGTGGGTTCTAGTTCCACTTTAGGCATGAGAGATAACTGGGTGACTTTGGGCCAATCGCCAGGAGACAGTGAGTTCTAGTTCCACCTTAGGCATGAGAGATAAGTGGGTGACTTTGGGCCAATCCCTGTCTCAACGCAATCCAGCTCACAAGTTTATTGTTGTTGGGAAAATAGGAGAGATGAGAATTAAATATATTATCTGCCTTGAGTTGTTTACAAGGAATGAATGAATGAATAAATAAATAAATAAAATAGTAAAGTAAAATAATATCAAGTAAAATCAAGTAAAATAAAATAATAAAATAAAATGTTGAAATAATATAATGAAATAAAATAATAAAAAATAAAAAATAAAATAATAGGAGAGATGAGGATTAAATATACTCTCTGCCTTGTTTACAATAAATAAATAAATAAAACAGTAAAGTAAAATAATATCAAGTAAAATTAAGTAAAGTAAAATAATAAAATAAATGTCGAAATAATGTAATGAAATAAAATAATAAAAATAAAATAAAATAATAGGAGAGATGAGGATTAAATATACTATTTGCCTTGAGTTGTTTACGATAAATAAATAAATAAAATAGTAAAGTAAAATAATATCAAGTAAAATCAAGTAAAATTAAGTAAAGTAAAATAATAGAATAAATGTCGAAATAAAATAAAAAATAATAATAAAATAAAAATTAAACCAATAAAATAATAAAATAAAATATCTGGGACACTTTGATCCCTGCCCAAACTGAGGATTGGACTAGATGGCCTTGAGGGGGCCCTCCCCACTCTAGGATTGAAGAGACTCCCATGTCCTTTCAGGCAAAATAAAACTGCAGCCATTAATTGAGGCACCAGAGTAAAGCAATTATTTTCTCTGGGGCTTTTAATTAAACAGAAGGAGCGCACCGTTTTATGGTTGCTTTGGCATTTAATCCTGCGGCTGTTTTAGCATCTCGCGGCTTTATTACCATATTTTATTTATCTCTTTTCCTTTGTCGTCCCCGCGTGGATCTGCGTTTGCGACCTCTGCCTGTGCTAAAAAATACGATCTTGTGGATTGCCTTATAAATCTACCCCTTGCGCTGCGAAGCTTGGAGATTAAAATGTTGCGTGCAATAAATCACGCTTGCCTGGCCCAAACGGCAGAGCTGAGAAATTGAGGAGAAAAATGAAAAGCTTGGATTTTTACCGAAGAGAGCAAGGTTGGGATCGCCAATCAAAGGTAAATCGCGTTTAAACCTTGGTTTGTTGAGCCAGCAGCAATGCGTTGGATTCACTCAATGGGCAAAAACATCCGAGACAAGATCTGTGCCAGGTTTCCAAACTATGCGCTAATTAATTTACGAGCTGACATTTGGGAATACCCCAAAGGTGTTTTTTTTTTCCAAGAGAAAACTGGACTTTCTGTTTTTTCTTTGAGGAAGGTTACAATACAATAGCAGAGTTGGAAGGGACCTTGGAGGTCTTCTAGTCCAACCCCCTGCCTAGGCAGGAAACCCTATACCGTTTCAGACAAATGGCTATCCAGCATCTTCTTAAAGACTCCCAGTGTTGGGGCATTCACAACTTCTGGAGGCAACTTCTGTTCCACTGAATAATTGTTCTGTCAGGAAGTTTCTCCTCAGTTCTAAGTTGCTTCTTTCCTTGATTAGTTTCCACCCATTGCTTCTTTTTCTACCTTCAGGGGCCTTGGAGAATAGTTTGACTCCCTCTTCTTTGTGGCAGCCCCTGAGATATTGGAAGACTGCTATCATGTCTCCCCTAGTCCTTCTCTTCATTAATACAATTACAATACAATACAATACAATAGCAGAGTTGGAAGGGACCTTGGAGGTCTTCTAGTCCAACCCCCTGCCTAGGCAGGAAACCCTATACCGTTCAAGACAAATGGCTATCCAACATCTTCTTAAAGACTTCCAGTGTTGGGGCATTCACAGCTTCTGGAGGCAACTTCCGTTCCACTGATTCATTGTCCTCACTGTCAGGAAATTTCTCCTCAGTTCTCAGTTGCTTCTCTCCTTGATTAGTTTCCACCCATTGCTCCTTGTCCTGCCCTCAGGTGCTTTGGAGAATAGCTTGACTCCCTCTTCTTTGTGGCAACCCCTGAGATATTGGAAGACTGCTATCATGTCTCCCCTGGTTCTCCTTTTCATTAACATACCCAGTTCTTGCAACCGTTCTTCATATGTTTTAGTCTCCAGTCCCCTAATCCTCTTTCTTGCTCTTCTCTGCCCTCTTTCTAGAGTCTCCACATCTTTTCTACATTGTGGTGACCAAAACTGAATGCAGTATTCCAAGTGTGGCCTTATCAAGGCCTTATAAAGTGGTATTAACCCTTCTCGTGATCTTGATTCTCTCCCTCTGTTGATGCAGCCTAGAACTGTGTTGGCTTTTTTGGCAGCTGCTGCCCACGGCTGGCTCCTATTTAAATGCTTGTCCACTAGGATTCCAAGATCTCTCTCACAGTTACTACTATTGAGGAAGCTACCACCTATACTGTACCTGTGCATTCTTCAGTTTTGATCAGATGGTGAGTAATGGAAGGATTTACACAGACAGCTGGTCATTTGCCTCCTTTCAGAGAGTCGTTAAGGCCACTTGGAGGAGATTTATCTGTGTCCTCAGGGTCACCTGAGCAATGGAAATGGGCGTGGAGCCTTCTTGGAACTGCTGAAACGATTGAGTGGTAGATTATAGATGATGTTGATGTGGTATCCCCAATGTACAGATCTGCACATGGCTCACTGCATTGTACTGACCAGCTTGACTGCAAGGCGTATAAATCTTGCCAACTTCCAGAATTCCCCATCCAGCATGTGGGCTTTAAATGGGAGTTGGCTGACTGAGGAATTCTGGGAGTTGAAATCCACAGAGTCAGGGTTCCGACGGATGCCCTAATTAAACCATGAGTCTCGAGCCAAGCTTCAAAAGAAATCCAGTTATTTATTCGGAGCAACATGACGGCAAACACCCAAGTGAAGCCAGCTCTGACCCCACATAGAGCCGAGGTGGCGCAGTGGTTAGGGTGCAGTACTGAAGGCCACTACAGCTGACTGTTATCTGCAGTTCAGCGGTTCTAATCTCACCGGCTCAAGGTTAACTCAGCCTTCCATCTTTCCGAGGTGGGTGAAATGAGGACCCAGACTGTGGGGGCGATATGCTGACTCTGTAAACCGCTTAGAGAGGGCTGAAAGCCCTATGAAGCGGTATATAAGTCTAACTGCTATTGCTATAATTTACAACCCAATTATGACCCTGTTTTCCCCCTTCCTGAATGTGTCATAAATCACATTTTCCAATGGAGCATTTTGCAGGCTGTAGAGATCACTCCCCTCCGGCTGCTGTGGGTAGCCTGGGAGACAGCCTTGAGAAAGATATGCCTGGAATGTGCTTCTGTTTGTGGCTGCCGTGTTGCGTCGTCAGTTCCCCCTCCCTCTTGCCTATGGCTACTCGAGAGCAAGCCAGAGATGCTTTCCGAGTTGACACACACATCTTAAAGTTTGGAGACCCCCTTGCTCTAAACCATGCTCACTTACGTTTTCACGTAGGGATCAGAGTAACCGTTGGCGTCCATGGCAGCCAAGTGCGCGCAGCGGACAATGCCGACTAGCAGGCCCTGTTTCTGAGAACTGTACTTTAACGAAACAAGGATCCGGCCACGTTCCTCCAGCGACTTGTCTTCCATTTTGTCCATCTGTGAAACAGAGAAGGAAAGGAAACAGCTCAGCCCTAAATTCCTGTGTCAAGCCTGCAGCCATCTTTCCTTGTGGATCTTTGGCCTGCCACACTTTCTATTATACTACTACGCCTTTTTCTATTGTGGGAAAATGGGAGGAGGGATTGTACGGAGTTAGATGCTATGTAGCCATAACAACATTCTTTCTAGAAAACCAAGGTCATCCTTTGTCTCTGTACCGCTGCACCTGACTGGAACTGGATGGGTGGAACTGCCAGCATGGCAGTGGAAGACTGGACCATGGGATGGGCTTGTGGGTGTGAGAGCAAGATCTTGAACTTTCAACTGGGTGAGGAAAACCAGGACGCTTTCAGATTCTGGTTTTCCCAGATGTGCCAAGATGGCTCTCTTCATAAATTAGAACTTTGAGCAATACTTTGCCTTGGACTCTGATTTAATTTGGAACCCTGAATATTCTGCTTCCAAGCCAGTGGTGGGATTCAAATAATTTAACAACCGGTTCTCTGCCCTAATGACCATCTGGGTAGACGGGGCTCGGTGATCATGTGAGCGTGGTCAACTCAATGTCACTCACATCAATGGGCACTTTGCCTTAGCTGTGACAATGGAATCAGGGTTAACCGGAGAGGCAGTTTCTGTAAGCAGGGCAACAAAGATGAGGCTAGAAACAACACCAGAATGTTTCCTTCCTGCCTTCCTTACAGGATTAGCCCTGTAAAGTGGGAAAAAACAAAAGATTTCTTCCAACAACTGGTTCTCCGAACTGCTTAGAAAGTTACCAACCGGTTCTCCTGAATAGGTGCGAACTGGCTGAATCCCACCACTGTTGCAAGCCCAATGTTCAAGGAAAAGATGATGCCCCAAAAGCAAAGCAGGATTCAAAAAAGCTGTGGAGACTTTAGAAAGAAGTGCAGAGAAAAGCAACAAAGACGATTAGGGGACTGGAGGCTAAAGTATATGAAGAACAGTTGCAGGAATTGGGTATATTTCTTGCTTAATGAAGAGAAGGACTCGGGATGACATGATAGCAGTCTTCCAATATTCGAGGGGCTGCCCCAAAGATGAGGGGACTGACCTATTTTGAAATGTTATAGGATTTCCGGCCCTAACCTGTGGGATGGACCACAGCAGGAGTCACCAACTTTTCGGACCTCAGGAACCACTAAATTCATAATTTATAAATCCCGCGGATCACTAATATGATCTGCCTAATGACCAGCTGGATGGGCGTGGCAGGGTGGTCATGTGACTGGGTGGGCGTGAACAACTCGATGTCACTCACATCGAGGGGCGCCTTGCCAGCCTCTACTTGCCACTCCTCGCCTGCCCGCCCGGGCTCCTTAGGGCCCCAACAGGAAGCCGTTGCTGGAGCTAAGCAGCCTCCATGAGAAAGAGTTGGCAAAACAGCTCAGTTCAAATCGGATCTGACCGAGAAGGAGGCTCAGCAGAAGCACCTCACTGAGGACTAGGAGCATAGGCTGTCCAAGCAGAGGGAAGACCTGCGGGAGCGCAAGGCCAGGTGCTGGCGCCTGGAGGCTCAGCAGGCTGAGATGGTCAGCCAATTCCAGGCCATGATGCAGCCCCACTGGAACGAGGCCCTCCGGCTCTTCGCCACCAGCGGCTCTTCCCTCCAGCCTTCTCCCAAAGCCCCCCACCAGGAGGCTGAAGCAGACCCCAAGTCGGAATTTCTGCCCCCCTCCGACCCGCACAAAAAGACCCTGAAGGGGGAGACTCTCTGCAGCAACACGTATCCGTCCCAGGGGCCGTAGTTTGAGGACTCCTGATTTAGTCCAATATAAAAAAGGCAAATCGTTTTTCTGCAGACCACCAAAATTTTCTTGCTGACCACTAGTGGTCCACGGACCACCAATTGGTGACCGCTGGATTAGAAGACCTCCAAAGTCCCTTCCAACTATCATTTTCTGTTCTGCTCCGTTACATTACGTTCCATTCCATTCTCTAAAGCACCACAAGAAAAAAATATTTGGAAAAATGATCATAGGCGTTCCTGGACTTACGACCATTTATTTAGTGACTGAAGTTGCAATGGCGCTGAAAAAAAAGTGACTTATCCCTGTTTTTCGCACTTACGACCAGCGCAGCTTCCCCACAGTCACATGATCAAAATTCAGATGCATACCAACTGACTTCTATCTCCTTAGTAGCTCTGGATTGCTTCTCTCCTTGATTAGTTTCCATCCGTTGCTTCTCGCCGTGCCTCCAGGAGCTTTGGGGATTAGATGAGCTTGAGGGTCTCACATCTTATGGCCTCTCTCTGAGCTCAGATGTTCAGGTCTGACCTATCTTAGAAGGCTTATCGTCCCATGAAAACCTCTCGTCATTTCTGCCGCCATATTCCCTTTGGATCTTTGGCCTGCCACACTTTCCCTTATTCTACTATGCCTTTTCTATTGTGGGAAAATGGGAGGTGGGGATTGTGCGGAGTTAGATGAGAGGTAGCCATAACAACATTCTTTCTCGAAAGCCAAGGTCATCCTTAGTCTCTGCACTTCTGCACCTGACCGGAACTAGACGGGTGGAAGCTGCCAGCATGGCAGCGGGAAATTGGACCATGGGATGGGCTTGTGGGTGTGGGGGGGCAAGATCTTGACCTTTCAACTGTGTGGGGAAAACCGGGAAGCTTTCAGATTTAGGGTTCCCCCAGATGTGCCAACATGGCTCTCTTCATCAATTGGAACTTTGAGCAATACTTTGCCTTGGACTCTGATTTAATTATGGATGATATTTGGAAGCCTGACACTCCTCGTTTTTTTCACGAAAGCCAATTACTTTTCTCCCCACACTCTACATCTTCTTGTGCGGTGCTTTAGCCCTACTCATCCTTCCCACCTCAGTGTTGCCTCCGACAGATTGAATCTCCTTGCCGGAATAACAATGCCCTCGTTCCAGGCAAGGTGTAGTCGAGATTAAAGCCGAGTGACATCGGAGCTGAGCACATGTTTAAAGGGATGTCGGATTTAATTAGGATCCTGCTCGCAGGGGCTCGTACCAAACAGGATGTAACGGTATGTGGGAATGATGTTGCAAGACCGGGTGTGGAGGTGGGGGGTGGCCAGGTGCTGCCTACAGAACAATCAGATAAGAGAGGACGTGGCCTGCAGCTATCTAACAGGCAGGGAAAGAACCTCAAAAAGGATTGTCCCTATAACTCAAAGGTGTCAAACTCAATTTCATTGAGGGCCGGACCAGGGCTGTGATTGACCTCAAGGGCGCAGGTGGGCGTGGCTGTGTGGCTGCGTGGGCGTGGCTAGCTTGACACCACTCCCCAAACTGCTGGCATGCTTCCTCTTTGCATTGGCTAGACCACGCCGAAGCCACGCGGGTAACCGGGCTGAAGTGACACAGGCCGGCCCCTTACATTTCCCGTGACCCCCCATTTTCAGCCTGGCGGGCCTCCCTGCAGCCTCCTGGGACCAAAAACGGGCCATGAGTGGGGCGCATGCACACACACCCCACATCCCATTTTGGGCCTATCAGGCCTCGCCTGCATGCGCAGCAGAGACCCAAAGACCAGCTGGCCGGTGGGAGGCATGTGCGCATGCTCGGTGGAGCCAAGCTGGGGCAACGGCTCGCGTGCCAGCAGAGAGGGCTCTGCATGCCACCTGTGGCACACATGCCATGGGCTGACCATCATGGATGTCAACTCATAAAGTTGCCATGGTGAGGAAAGGGCGGGGGAACGCATTCCATGCATATTTTCAGCTAGAGACGGATCTCAGATTACTGCAGCAGGCTTCGGAGGGGTGCACCTCATTGGCGAATGTGATTTATGACACAGACTGAGAGGAGGAAAGGAAGAAAAGTAAAGTTCAGCTATAACTCAAATGAGGATCAGATCTGATTGCAACAAGGTCTTGCCAAAATGGTGCTCCTAATAAATGACTGGTTTTCTTTTGAAACTTGGCTCGAGGCTCAGGAATCAATTAGAGCATCTTTCGGAAACCTGACAACGGATATAGATCCTTCCATTCAGTCAGAACGAAAGAAGCTGCCAAAGGGACACCGCGTCAGTCAGTTGCCAACCGTCTGGTTTGGATCATATGACCACAGGGATCCTGCAGCAGCCGTAGGTGTGAAAAAAACAGTCGTAAGTTAGCTCTTTGAGTGCTATTGTACCTTCAAATGCTCAATAAATGAATTCTTGTAAATCTAGAACTACCTGTAAGACAAATACCAGCATTCTGGTAACCCCTTTTCCCACTAAGAGATATTGTTCGAAAGAAAATAAAGTCCTTTTCTTCTCTGATCTGACATCATTCTCAGGAAAAATGAGAAGAGGCAGCTGTCAGGAAAAAACCCAATGAGAGTAATTAGTAGCTCGGCTGGACTACTGCAACGTGCTCTACTTGGGGCAGCCCTTGAAGAGCATTCGGCGACTCCAGCTTGTCCAGAATGCAGCCGCGCGAGCAATCGTGGGTGCACCTCGGTTCACCCACGTTACACCTATCCTCCGCGAGCTGCACTGGCTGCCTATTGGTCTCCGGATACGCTTCAAGGCGCTAGTCGTCACTTACAAAGCCCTTCATGGTATTGGACCTGGGTACTTGAGAGACCGCCTGCTGCCAATTACCTCCACTAGACCGATCAGATCCCACAGACTAGGCCTCCTCCAAATTCCATCCGCTGGCCAGTGTCGACTGGCGACTACCCGGAGGAGAGCCTTCTCTGTGGCTGCTCCGACCCTCTGGAGCGAACTCCCCGTGGAGATTCGAACCCTCACCACCCTCCAGGCCTTCCGCAAAGCCCTTAAAACCTGGCTGTTCCAACAGGCCTGGGGCTAAAGAGCTTTTGCCCCCGTCTCGAATGGTATAACTGTCGTGTGTTTTAAATTATGTATTGTTTTGTGTCATTTTTAATTTTGTCTGTATCACCCCTTCCCTGGTTTGAGTTGTGAGCCGCCCTGAGTCCCCTTCGGGGGAAAAGGGCAGCATATAAATAAAATAAACGAAACGAACGAACGAAACGAACGAACGAACCTTTGTGAGAAAGTGAATCAGGAGTCACATTGACTGAATTTCAGCCCTCTTGAGGATAGGCTTAAAAGCAGAGGGGGCTCCGTCCAGGGGCTTTGCGGATGAAATTGGGGGTTTGTAAAAGTGTCCTGCTTAATTTGAATTTGGGGAGAAAATGGGGTGGGGGGAGAAGAGGCCCCTGGGTCAAGGCAGGAAGACGCTCATCCTTCCGGCCATCAGCCTGAGATGAGAGGGAATGCAATCTCCTTACGCTTAAGTCCCACAGAGGGAGTTTCTCTTTGTCCTGGAATTGCTCATCCTGAACTCTTGAGCTGCTTCCAAGATTCCATTTTATGTCATTTCATCTTTTCTTTCTTTCTTTCTTTCTTTCTTTCTTTCTTTCTTTCTTTCTCACTCTCTCTCTCACCCTTTCTCTCTCTCACTCTTTCTCTCCCTCACACACACTCTCTATCTCTCTCATATTTCATTTTCTTTCTTTCACTCTTTCTTTCTCTTTCTCTCACTCTGTTTCTTTCTCTCTCTCTCACTCTCTTTCTCTCTCTCACACACACACTCTTTCTCTCATTTTCATTTTCTTTCTTTCACTCTTTCTTTATCTCTCTCTCCCTTTCTCTCCTTTTCTCTCTCTCACACACACACATACACACTTTCTCTCTTTCACTCTTCCTTTCCTTCACTCTTTCTTTCTCTCTTTTTTATCTCTCTCTATTTGTCACACACACACTCTCTCTCTTTCTCTCTCTTTCACTTTCTTTTTTCATTCTTTCTTTTTCTCTCTTCCTGTCTTCCTCTCTCTTTCTCTCTCACCCTCTCTTTCTCTCTCTTTCTCTCTTTCACTTTCTTTCACTCTTTCTCTTTCATTCTCTCTCTTTTTCTCTCATTTTCTTTCTCCCTTCCTCTCTTTCACTCTTTCTTTCTCTCTCTCTTTCTTTCTCTCTTTTTTCCTCTCTCTCTATTTGTCACACACTCTCTCTCTCTCTTTCTCTCTCTTTCACTTTCTTTTTTCATTCTTTCTTTTTCTCTCTTCCTGTCTCTCTCTCTTTCTCTTTCTCTCTCACTCTCACCCTCTCTTTCTCTCTCTTTCTCTCATTCACTTTCTTTCACTCTTTCTCTTTCATTCTCTCTCTTTTTTTCTGTCTCACTTTCTTTCTCCCTTCCTCTCTTTCACTCTTTCTTTCTCTCTCTCTTCTCTCTCTCTCTCTCTTTCTTCTACCCCAGCTCTTCCCTTTTCTTTCTCTTTCCTTCCTTCCCCCTCTGCCTATCTCTCTCCCTCTTCTTTTCCTTTCTCTCCTTCTTTTCGTCCTTCCTTCCCTTTCTCAAATCGCCGCCTGACATTCTGTGGCCACTCACCGGCAGCTGCTTCTCCAGGCAAATGTTGAATTTCTTAGTCTGGTTGGGCTTCAGTTTCTTGAGAGGAATCCTCGTTTCGCCAATGAACTCGTTGTGGCGGAACTTGTCTTCGTCGCAAACCGAGATCCTGAAAGGCAGAAGCGGGAGACGGGGGAACAAAGCCGTAATTCAGCAGTGCAAAAAGGGTTAATTAAAGCATCCATTCAGCACAATCTCTTCCTAACCGCCGCCATGGCTTAGCCTGGATTGTGAAAAGCGGGGATGGGCAAACATCCGAGCCGCGAAGGAGCAAGGGGGTTGGACTAGAAGGCCTCCAAGGTCCCTGTTATGATAGCAATAGCAATAGCAGTTAGACTTATATACCGCTTCATAGGGCTTTCAGCCCTCTCTAAGCGGTTTACAGAGTCAGCATAATTGCCCCCAACAACAATCCGGGTCCTCATTTTACCCACCTCGGAAGGATGGAAGGCTGAGTCAACCCTGAGCCGGTGAGATTTGAACCGCCGAACTGCAGATAACAGTCAGCTGAAGTGGCCTGCAGTACTGCACCCTAACCACTGCGCCACCTCGGCTCTATGACCCAGGTGGTTGAGGCAAGGGCCCAAACCTCCTGAGCTGGGTTCCCCAAACGTTCTGAGTTGGCAGCCCAAGGGCGGGAGGGGAGGGATAGACAGCACGCACCTTTACGCACACACACACACACATGCACAAACAGACGTCTGCAATGCAAACAGTACTGTGAGCAGGCAGGCAACGCTAGTGCCCGCATAAAGGTCGCAGTGACACTAGTCTGAGGGGGAGGGGGTGTTAATGCGCACATACATGTGCAAACTAGCCAGCCATTCCTCTATGGAGATCCTCTATCATATCCGAAGTGGGGCGTGGGAGGAGTCACAACTCAGTATATTAACACAGCCCTTTTGCCCAGAGACTGAGGTAAATCTTGAGGCCACACCTCCTCTCCTCCTCCTGACTTCCCCAGATTAAACTCAGTCTTCGGCCCAGAAGGAGCACTTTCCTGACTCTCCCTTCACTTCGAGGACCTACTTTCCACAACTCAATTATTTTTTCTGATCACCTCTCCTCATCCGTGCTTCACCTGCTGTTAGCTCTAAAGTGTTGCCGCTGTGCTAGCACAAACCCCGAGCGGCCGAACGGTTGCGGTGTGGGGGGGGGGGGAGGCCTTTACTTAACCACGAGGAGATCCAGCCATTGGGGGATCGCAGGAAGCAGAGAACCAGGCAGAGGACAGCCTTCCAGAGCTTCCTGAAGATCGGAGCGGCGGACTCGGACCGCAGGTTCGGCGGTCGCCATCTTGCATCGCGGCCATCTTGGAGCATGTAAGTGGAGTGTGTGGTTGGCGTGCCTGGTTACGGACGCCGCGGGCACCCAGAACCCACCCCTGGAGCCAGAAGGAGGTTGCAGGGGCTGGTATCCAGGGAGGGCCCATCTCTTGGTGGTGGGCCGGCGTTCGGGCCACAGATCGGCAGCAAGCTCGGGAAGCGCGCGGAGCCTTAAAGCGGCAGGACGCGCAGTCGAGTCGAGGTCAGTACAAGAGGAGGAGGTGGTGAGTAAAGCATGGCTGAGGCTTCGAGGAGCGGGGGAGTGGCAGGCCCTAGATCCCCAGGGGGGATCCACCATAATTTGCAAAAAAATTCGTTCCAAATCAGACAATGTGATTGTCTGGATTTGTTTTCTCATTTTGTCTCTCATAGTTGAGGTCGAACTTATGATGTCAATGTCTCATCTTTTTAAGTGGGAGAACTTGCACAATTGGTGGCTGACTAAATACTTTTCTGCCCCACTGTATATACCGCTTCGCGGTGCTTTTACAGCCCTCTCTAAGCAGTTGACAGAGTCAGCCTCTTTCCCCCAACAATCTGGGTCCTCATTTGACCCACCTCGGAAGGACGGAAGGCTGAGTCAACCTTCAGCCGGTCAGGATCGAACTCCTGACTGTGGGCAGAGGCAACCTGCAATACAGGTAGTCCTTGACATACAGCTACCATTGAGCCCAAAATGTCCGTTGCTAAGACATTTCTAAAGTGACTTTTGCCCCAGTTTACGGCCTTTTTGGCCACGGTCGTTAAAAGAAACACTGCCACTGCTATGTTAACAACATGGTTGTTAAGTGAATCTGGCTTCCCCATTGACTTTTCTTGTCAGAAGGTCCCAACAGGGGATCACGTAATCCCGGGTCCCTGCGACCGTCATAAATACGAGTCCCTTGCCAAAGGTCTGAAGTTGGATCAGCTGAGCATGGAAATGCAGCAACATTGGTAAAGTGGGGAAAACGGTCGTGAGTCACTTTCTTCAGTGCCGTCGTAACTTGGAACCGTTACTAAATGAACGGTTGGAAGATCTTTCTTTTGGCTCATGAGAGGAAAATCGCCACAAATGTCCCTTTGCGGTTGCCAGTTTGGCATGTTTGTGTGTGTTTTTGTGTCTTTGTGTCTTTGTGTTTGTGTGGGTATTTGTGTGTGTGTGTGTCTTTGTGTCTTTGTGTTTGTGTCCTTTTGTTTGTGTGGGTATTTGTGTGTGTGTGTTTGTGTCTTTATGTTTGTGTGTGTCTTTGTGTGTGTGTGTCTTTGTGTTTGTGTGGGTATTTGTGTGTGTGTTTGTGTCTTTGTGTTTGTGTGGGTGTTTGTGTCTTTGTTTATGTGGGTATTTGTATGTGTGTGTGTTTGTGTCTTTGTGTTTGTGTGGGTATTTGTGTGTGTGTGTCTTTGTGTCTTTGTGTCCTTTTGTTTGTGTGGGTATTTGTGTGTGTGTTTGTGTCTTTATGTTTGTGTGGGTATTTGTGTGTTTGTATCTTTGTGTTTGTGTGGGTATTTGTGTGTGTGTTTGTGTCTTTGTGTTTGTGTGGGTGTTTGTGTCTTTGTTTATGTGGGTATTTGTATGTGCGTGTGTTTGTGTCTTTGTGTTTGTGTCTTTGTGTTTGTATGTGTGTTTGTGTCTTTGTGTTTGTGTCTTTGTGTTTTTATGTGTGTTTGTGTTTGTGTGGGTGTTTGCGTGTGTGTCTTTGTGTCTTTGTGGGTGTTTGTGTTTTTGTCTGTGTTTGTGTTAGTGTGTGTGTTTGGGTGTTTGTGTGGGTGTTGTGTGTGATTGTGTGTTTGTGTGTTTTTGTTTGTGTTTATGTCTTTGTGTATGTTTGTGTCTTTGTGTTTGTATCTTTGTGTTTGTGTCTTCATATTTCTGTGTGCATTTGTGTTTGTATCTTTGTGTTTGTGTGTGTCTGTGTGTCTTTGTGTTTGTGTGTGTGTTTGTGTTTGTGTGTGTTTGTGTCTTTGTGTCTTTGTATTTGTGTCTTCATATTTGTGTGTGTGTGTTTGTATCTTTGTATTTGTGTGTGTCCTTGTGTTTGTGTGGGTGTTTGTGTGTGGATGTGTTTGTGTCTTTGTGTCTTTGTATTTGTGTCTTCATGTTTGTGTTTGTGTTTGTATCTTTGTATTTGTATGTGTCTTTGTGTGTGTGTGTGTGTGTGTGTGTGTGTGTGTTTATGTGTGTGTGTGTGTGAACCTCTCCTGTGCACACTGCCTCTCCTGCCAGTGCAGGTGGAAATAATGCTCAAAATAGGGGCCCTGTCAAAAGGCCTCTTAATTACAGCCTCCAAAGGCCGCTCTTGTTTGCCTCCCATCAGCCACAACTGGCGAAAAGGAAAACTCAGCACAATTAAGGATGATTAAAAGTGACAGCCCGTTCCGCAGGTGGGGAGGGGAGGGAGGGAAGGGAAGGCCTCCTTGGAAGGGAGGGCAGAATCTACGGAGTGACCATCCGGGGCTTTGGAGGAAAGGAGGAAGGGGAATGGGATTAAACAGAAGAGGATAAGAATTGGAAGTGGAAATGGAACAGGATAGGAAAGGAAAGGAAGGGTAGGATAGGATAGAGAATGGAATGGAATGGAATGGAATAACATTAAGAACAGAATGGAATAGGAATAGGTCCCTTCCAACTCTGCTATCGTATTGTATTGTAGAACATAATAAAACAGAACAGAACACATAATGGAATGGAATGGAATGGAATGGAACGGAACGGAACGGAACGGAACAGAACAGAACAGAACAGAATAGCAATGGGAAGGGAAGGGAAGAGAAGAAGATAATCTATTGAGAATGGAATAGAATGGAATAGAATAGAATTAAGAACAGAATGGAATACGAATAGGAATAGGTCCCTTCCAACTCTGCTATCGTATTGTATTGTAGAACATAATAAAACAGAACAGAACACATAATGGAATGGAATATGAATGGAATGGAATAGAATAGAATAGAATAGAATAGCAATGGGAAGGGAAGGGAACGGAAGGGAAGAAAATAATCTATTGAGAATGGAATGGAATGGAATAGAATAGAATAGAATTAAGAACAGAATGGAATACGAATAGGAATAGGTCCCTTCCAATTCTGCTATTGTATTGTATTGTAGGGCATAATAAAACAGAACAGAACACATAATGGAATGGAATGGAATAGAATAGAATAGAATATAGAACAGAATGGAATACGAATAAGAATAGGTCCCTTCCAACTCTGCTATCGTATTGTATTGTATAACATAATAAAACAGAACAGAACACATAATGGAATGGAACGGAACGGAACAGAACGGAATAGAATAGAATAGAATAGCAATGGGAAGGGAAGGGAAGGGAAGAGAAGAAGATAATCTATTGAGAATGGAATGTAATAGAATGGAATAGAATAGAATAGAATAGAATTAAGAACAGAATGGAATAGGAATAGGTCCCTTCCAACTCTGCTATCGTATTGAATTGTAGAACATAATAAAACAGAACAGAACACATAATGGAATGGAATAGGAATAGAATAGAACAGAACAGAGAATGGAATGGCATGGAATGGGAATGGGGACAGTATAGTATAGTGTAGTGTAGTGTAGTGTAGTGTAGTGTAGTGTAGTGTAGTATAGTATAGTATAGTATAGTATAGGTGTTCTGACCCCCCCTCCCCTCCGACCTGCAAATCACCCAGACACAGGCCTGGCTGTTTGCGACTCTTTAATCACGGCTTTATCAACTCCTTTGGCTGAAGGCCCAGACACGATTCGCATGCAAGACTCGTTGAAAATCCAACAGGCACAGATCCACGACAGACAGAGTATTCCAATACAGTTTCAAACGGTTGTGTCTTGCAAATGACTCCTCCCCACTTCTTTACTTATATACTCTCTTGGGAGGGGCCAAGCCACAACCACCTGGGCTTCATTATCGTCTCTTGAGTCTGCCTCCGCGGCTGCTGCTTCCGTTTCTCCGCCCTTCTCTGTCTGGCGTCAGGAACAAACAGTCCTCCCCACTGCTCCGTGCCTCAGGCGCCTCCTGGTGGCCAACCAGCCTCTCTGGTCCCTGCTCTGAGTCTGAACCCTGCCCAGGGTCCTCCACATCTTCCCCGGCAGACTCATATGGTTCCTCGCTATCCGAGTCCATCAGGAGCTCCACCGGATCCTACTGGGCCACAACACATAGGATAGACTAGACTAGAATAGGGTAGAATAGAAAATTTGTTTATTGGCCAAAGTGTGATTGGACATACAAGGAATTGGTCTCCAAGGCAGAGGTCCTCAGTATACATCCAAACAACCAACTAAAATCAACATAAGTTAATTATAGCAGAAGGACAATAGTAATGGAGGGTTCCACCACAAAACCGCGGTCGACTAAAGCGCGTTCGACGAAACCGCGTACCTGACGTCATCACAGCGCGACGAAAAAAGCACGCTGTGAGCGCTAAAGCTAACATTAACCCCTAAACCTAAACCTAACCCCCCGAAACCTAACCCTAAACCTAACCCTAACCCTAACCCTAACCCTTAACCTAACGCTAAACCTAACGCTAACCCTTAACCTAACCCTAACCCTAACCCTAACCCTTAACCTAACCCTAACCCTAACCCTTACCTTAACGTGAATCGGCTTGCTTTCAAAGCACTTTTTAAAGCGCCCTTTTTTCTCCGCGGTTGCTGTTGTCGTGCTGCTGATGGCGTCAGCGACGCGCTTTAATCGGGCGCGCTTTAGTGGACCGCGGTTTTGTCGTGCCACGCTAATGGAGCAATACTGCATGGATAAATATCCTTAGACATAAGACAGTGCTGTGGGAATTTAGGCATTTAGCAGAATGACGGTGTTGAGGGGGGGAAACTGTCTCTGTGCCCAGGTATTTTGGCACGCAATGCCCTGCAGCGGGCATCCCGAGGGGACATTTTGCATTCCTTCGATGCAGAATGTGGCATGTGGGGAACAGAACAATTTGTATGGAGAACTTGGGCTGGCTAAATTGCTTCCTTGCCTGGAGAAATAGCAGAATTGCAGATTAAGAATTCTCTTGAGCAGTGTTTTTAACCTTGCTAACTTTAAGATGGATGGACTCCCACTCCCATAATTCCCCAGCCAGCATGCTTTAAGATGGGCGGACATCAATACCCATAATTCCCCAGCCAGCATCCTTTAAGATGGGTGGACATCAATACCCATAATTCCCCAGCTAGCATGCTTTAAGATGGGTGGACTCCAGGTAGTCCTCGACTTACAACCATTCATTTAATGACCGTTCAAAGTTGCAACGGCACTGAAAAAATGTGATGACCGTTTTTCACAGTTACAACCTTTAAAGCATCCCCATCATCATGTGGTCAAAATTCAGATGCTTGGCCACTTGTTCATATTTATGACGGTTGCTGTGTCCCGGGGTTACGTGAGTCCCCTTTTGCGACCTTCTGACCAGCTAACTCCAAGGGGAAGCCCTATTCGCTTAACAACTGGGTTACTGGGTTACCAACTGCAGGGGACTCACTTAACAATGGTGGCAAGGAAGCTCGTAAAACGGGGAAGAACTCACTTAACAAATGTCGCAACAGAAATTTTGGGCTCAATTTTGGACCCAAATTTTGGGTCAGGCCTGCAGCCATCTTTTCTTTTGGGTCTATGGCCTGCCACACTTTCTATTATTCTACTATGCGTTTTCTATTGTGGGAAAATGGGAACTGGGGAGTGTATGCAGTTAGATGATAGGTAGCCATAACAACATTCTTTCTAGAAAGCCAAGGTCATCCTTTGTCTCTGCCCCTGACCGGAACTGGATGGGTGGAAGCTGCCAACATGGCAGTGGGAGATTGGACCATGGGATGGGCTTGTGGGTGTGGGGGGAAAGATCTTGAACTTTCAACTGGGTGGGGGAAACCGGGAATCTTTCAGATTCGGGTTTCCCCAGATGTGCCAACATGGCTCCCTTAATAAATTGGAACTTTGCCTCGGACTCTGATTTACTTTTGGATGCTGTTTGGAACCCTGAGAATTATATTTCCCTGGATGAGACATTGAGAAACATGCTCTTGGAGACAGAAATTCGGCCCCAGATCCCCCCCCCCCCCATCAGATATTTTGGTGCCAGCTTATCTACAAGACAAAAGACCTTCAGATCCAGGATGATGGGACTATCCTTCAGGGCAAAGCCTTTCAGTCACAATAGGAATTGCCCTTCATTGTATCACCCAGCAAGATTCAACCAAGCCTGGGACGCAGAACGGCCTACAAAGTTAGTTATGACCCCCACATAGCCCCAACCAGTGGTGGGATACTACTGGCTTAACAACTGGTTCAGCGATCGCGTGCTTCGCGCGCGTGCGCAGTTTTAACAAAACATGCCTTCCACGTTACTACTGGGGAGTATCACAGCTGAGGTGCGCCTATCCGCTATGCCAGGCGAATCAGCTGAGAGGATATAGGTAAGTAAAGCGTAGGGACGGGTGGGCGGGCCCAGCGGATCGTCAGAATGAACCGGTTCACTCCCCAGCTGATCGTTGGAGCTACCGGTTCGTCCGAACTGGTCTTAACTGGCTGAATCCCACCCCTGACAACAACCAATAGAATACATTTCTTGCGCAGGAACAGGAAGCTCAAGGGCAAGGCCCAAGAGATGGTATAAATACCTCCCTCTCCTTCCTCCATGTGTTCAGCTTTACCAGGACCTCAAAGCATGTGGTCCTGTCCACCATTAATACCCTCTTTCCAAACAGCACCCATGTTTCCAGTCTCTTTCCCCCCACTTGGAACTGAGCCCAGATGGATATTTCTTAGGGGTTTTTCCTCTGCCTTTTGATTGCAATCAAGACCCGAAATTCCCTCGGAGACGGGCAAAGAACATTTCAATAAAAGCCATTAATTCCTAATAAAAGAGAAAGGGGGGAAAAAATGTTGAAAATGATTTCTAAAGACGTCATTTCCCTCCAGGCCAGCTGCATTTTCAAGGAAAATTTGGATTTATGGATCTTTTGGCACAGAAAGCCCACACTGAAGGGTGAACATGAAGATTTCAGAGCTACTAATCTATCGTAGAGGGGGTCCAACCTTGGCGACTTTAAGACTTGTGGACTTCAACTCCCAGAATACCCCAGTCGGCCACTCACTGGGTCGAAATAGTCTCTATGGCCACAGCCCCGTTTTGGGGAGCAGCATGGAAATAACTTTTGTTTAATTAAAGGTTTTTTTTCTACTTCCCAAACGAACGTACAAGAGACAGCTTGGTGTAGTGAATTAAGGCACGAAAGCCAACAGGGTGACTTTGGGCCAATCACCGGGAGATGGTGAGTTCTAGTATCGCCTTAGGTAGGAAAGCCGACAGGGTGACTTTGGGCCAATCACCGGGAGATGATGAGTTCTAGTATCGCCTTAGGTATGAAAGCCGACTGGGTGACTTGGGGCCAATCACCGGGAGATGGTGAGTTCTAGTATTGCCATAGGTATGAAAGCCAACTGGGTGACTTGGGGCCAATCACAGGGCGAGATGGGGAGTTCTAGTATCACCTTAGGTATGAAAGCCGACTGGGTGACTTGGGGCCAATCAGCGGGAGATGGTGAGTTCTAGTATCACCTTAGGAAAGCCGACTGGGTGACTTGGGGCCAATCACCGGGAGATGGTGAGTTCTAGTATCGCCATAGGTATGAAAGCCGACTGGGTGACTTGAGGCCATTCATTGGGAGATGGTGCTTTCTAGTATCACTTTATGTATGAAAGCCAGCTGGGTGACTTTGGGCCAATCACCGGGAGATGGTGAGTTCTAGTATCGCCATAGGTATGAAAGCCGACTGCGTGACTTGAGGCCATATACTGGGAGATGGTGAGTCCTAGTATCGCCTTAGGTAGGAAAGCCGACTGGGTGACTTGGGGCCAATCACGGGAGATAGTGAGTTCTAGTATCCCCTTAGGTAGGAAAGCCGACTGGGTGACTTGGGGCCAATCACTGGGAGATGGTGAGTTCTAGTATCATCTTAGGTATGAAAGCCAACAGGGTGACTTTGTGCCAATCACTGGGAGAGATGGGGAGTTCTAGTATCGCCTTAGGTAGGAAAGTCGACTAGGTGACTTGGGGCCAATCACCGGGAGATGATGAATTCTAGTCCCATGTCAGGTATGAAAGCCGGTTGGGTCACTCTGGGCCAATCCATCTCTCTCCATCCAAGCCACCTCACAGGGTTGTTGTTACAGGGTAAATATGAGGAAGGATATTATGCATGTTTACCACCTTGCATTGCTTATAATAAAGGCTGGTTAATAAGGAAAACAACAAAATAAAAACCTAATAAGTAAAACCATGGATCACCTGGTGGTTTCCTATCCCTATCTAGTTCCTTTTCAGTGAAGACGGAACCAGAGAAATGCTACTGTCCTGTGGAAATCACTTCAAGTTTGAGAATCTGAATTTTGCTGCTGGTTCGGGGGCAGCTCGGTGCACTTAACAGCCGTGTCCCTGACTTCACAACGGCAGCGATTCATTTAACAACGGTGGCAAGTCGAGGTCTACCCCGCAAAGTAAATTCCATGGGTGCTAATGAAAACGGCGCCCGAATAGAGAATAATGCTTATTATAATGCATCTATAATAATAGAGATTATTATGTTAACCCTGAAGCTGGCCTGGCTGAACCCATCTTGGAGCCTCACAATGGAGCTGAGGGACAGGGAAGGGGTGGGGGATTAGAGATAGCTGTGGCTGTGGCTGTGTAGTCAAAATCAAGTTGATAAGAATTGAATCACTAACATGATCGCCGACGTCCAATGACGGATATGGCATAAGAAGAAGAAGAAGTCGAAACAAAATATTTTCTCTTGAGAACCAAGGACGTTCTCACACTGGTGGGAGGAAGGTGGAGCGATGTCACCAGGCAACCAGACAGCGCCTTGATTGGACCATGTGATTGATCTTTTGGGATTGGGGGTGGGGAAACTTTCATGTTTAATGAGCCAAAAACCGTGTGACCCTTCAGAGTCGGTTTTCACCAGATCCGTGCCAATATTGTATTTCCAATAAAGCTGTCCTTCGAGGAATCTACCAGCCTCGGACTTTTTGCTTGCAATGGATGTATTACTTGGAACCCCGGCACCGGAAATAATGCTCTCCGTGTTGTCTTTTCCCTTCTATTTAAAAAAAGAAAATCAGGATATTTTTATCTGCGCGAATAGCAAGATATCGGAGGGCGAGCGAGCTGTCAGCATTCAAACCCCGAGTGCTATTCTGAGAGGATTTTTTCTCTCTCTCTCGACTCTCTTCATCTTAAAATGACACTTTCATATTTTTCCCCGGCAGCTCGTTGGAGCCACTTCAAAATCCCATTAGTCTCTTGTTTTCCACAGATGCTATGAGAGGATTTGGTTACTGCTGAATTTTATTTTCATTTTATTTTTCATGTCGCGTACAGATCCGTCCCCCACTTACGACCGCCAAGGAGGCCAACGTTGACGTCGCTCGCGGTTGAAGTGCGTTCCGGGAGCCTTGCCCCGTTTTACGGCTTTTCTCGCCGGATTCGTTAAGCGAATCGCTCCGGTTTTTCAATCCGTCACGCGATCTTTCTTGCCGCCGTCGTTAAGGGACTCACCGTGGGGAACACGGTTGTTAAGCGAATCCAGCTTCCCCACGGACTTTACTCATCAGAAGGCCGTAAAAAGGGATCGTGTGATCCCAGGGATGTGGCAACCGTCATAAATGTGAGTCGGTTGTCAAGCATCTGAATGTAAATCACGTCACCCTGGGGATGCTGCAACGGTCGTAAGTGTGAAAAGTGATCGTAAGTCACTTTCATCGGTGCTGCTGTAACTTTGGTCGCTAAATGAACTGTTGTAAGTCGAGGACTACCTGTATTAAGGAAACTTAAAATATTCCGTTTTAGCCAAAGCAGTGTGGATCTGCAGGCTGAGGAGACTGTAATTCTGGGCATAATGATGGTCGTAGCTTGAGGACGACCTCTCTACAGCTAGTCCTCGACGTACGACCGCCGTTGAGCCTAATATTTCTGTTGTTCGGTGACACAGTTGCTAAGTGAAATTTGCCCCATTTTACAAACTTTCTTGCCGCGGTCGTTAAGTGAATCGCTGCAGTTGTCAAGTCAGAAATACCATTGTTAAGTGCGCCTGGCTCCCCCACTGGTCGCAAAAGAGGATCACCTGACCCCAGGACGCTGCAACCATCATAAATATGAGTCAGATGCCGAGCGTCCGAATTTTCTTCACCATGGGAATGCTGCAATGGTCATAAGCGTGAAAAATGGCCATAAGTCACTTTTTTTTCAGTGCCGTCATAACTTTGAACGGTCACTAAATGAACTGTTGTAAATCAAGGACTCCCTATATATATTCCCAATTTAGCCTGTAATTTTCCAGAAGTGTCCTCTAAATTTAATCTGTTTTAAAACCCAGCCTCCTGATCATAGCAAGCAACATATGTTCGTTCACACAACTGCAACACACAAACCCACAACAAGGGAAAGAAGCTGCATAGGAAGAGGCACAGCACAGGAATCTAACAATGAGGACTAGTCGCTTTAGAGAACCACCACGAATTCAGACACAGCCCGTGCTGATGTGATCTGCAACTCGAATGGCGAATTTAGAAAAAGGAAGAGGATTAGATTCCTGCCCCGCTTTCAAAGTACAGGGAGTCCTCGACTTATGATTATTCACTTAGTGACCATTCGAAGTTACAACGGCATTGCAAAGAATGACCATTTTTCACACGATTGTGGCAGCATCCACGTGATCCTGTGAGCAAAATTCAAACGCTCCGCAATTGACTTGTGTTTATGACGGTCGCAGGGTCCCGGGGCCACACGATCCCCTTTTGTGATCTTCCGACAAGCGAAGCCAACGGGAAAATCAAATTCACTTAACAACCGTGTTGCTAACTAAACCACTGCAGAGATTCGCTTAACAATGGTGGCAAAGAAAGGTCGTACAATGGGGCAAAACTCGCTTAAGAAATGTCTCGTTCAGCCATGGAAACTAAACCACTGCAGAGATTCGCTTAACAACTGTGGCAAAAAAAGGTCGTAGAATGGGGCAAAACTCGCTTAAGAAATGTCTCGTTCAGCCACGGAAACTAAACCACTGCAGAGATTCGCTTAACAACGGTGGCAAAGAAAGGTCGTACAATGGGGCAAAACTCGCTTAAGAAATGTCTCGTTCAGCCACGGAAACTAAACTACTGCAGAGATTTGCTTAACAACGGTGGCAAAGAAAGGTCGTACAATGGGGCAAAACTCTCTTAAGAAATGTCTCGCTCAGCCACGGAAATTAAACCACTGCAGAGATTCGCTTAACAACGGTGGCAAAGAAAGGTCGTACAATGGGGCAAAACTCGCTTGAGAAATGTCTCGCTCAGCCACGGAAATTAAACCACTGCAGAGATTCGCTTAACAACGGTGGCAAAGAAAGGTCGTACAATGGGGCAAAACTCGCTTGAGAAATGTCTCGCTCGGCCACGTAAACTTTGGGTTCTGTTGCGGTCGTAAGTCGAGGACTGCCTGTAAAAGAGAAAACCTTTCACCCCTTTTTAAAGCAGGAGTGTACTTGTTGTGTGTTTGTGCGTGTGTGTTCGCTTGTGAGTGAACCTCCCCTGGAGGGCAGGAGCCGGTTGAAATTTGGAGTTAACAAGATTGTCCCTTGTTTCGTAACAGGCTGTGGGGATCCGGAGCTGATAAAAAGAGAGGTGGACAAGGAAGAGTAATAAAAACCAGGCGGGAAATGGAAGAAAAGAAGGGGGGAAATTTTTCATTTTCTTTTATCTCCCAGGAGTTCGCCTCCCTGGCCTTCAATTTCACTTATTGTCGGCAAGGGAGAACCCAGGGCCAAGCAGGTTGTTTTAATTTTATTTTTTTTTCCAGGGCAAAACTGGAGCTTCGGAATTGATGGTAAGTTGGCTTTTTTTCGGCCACCTGGGAAATCAAAGATGACAGCAAGAATTTGTCGCCTCCTCCTCCTCCTCCTCCTCCTCCTCCTCTTCCTCCTCCTCCTCCTCCTCCTCCTCCTCCTCCTCCTCCTCCTCTCAAATTCAGTTCAGTCCCAAGCCGAGAGAAAGACAATGGAGGGCGGAAGCCGATTGGAAGGGAGGTCCATTTATTGATGAAGCAGAACCACAAGGTTCTAGGGCAGCTGCCCAAAGAGCCGAGGTGGTGCAGTGGTTAAATGCAGCACTGCAGGCTACTTCAGCTGACTGCAGTTCTGCAGTTCGGCTGTTCAAATCTCACCGGCTCAGGGTTGACTCAGCCTTCCATCCTTCCGAGGTGGGTAAAATGAGGACCCGGATTGTTGTTGGGGGCGATATGCTGACTCTGTAAAACCGCTTAGAGAGGGCTGAAAGCCCTATGAAGCGGTATATAAGTCTAACTGCTATTGCTATTGCTGTTGCTATAAAGGGCTGAAGGAGTGCATGGATCTTTATAGTTTCCGTAAATCTGAAGTTTGGGGTTTTGTGCAAAATGGGCTTTGTGTTCCAAAAGAGTGTTGGGTTATTCTTATTTGCGGCTGATGGCTAGGTCCTGTGTAGGATTTTTTGGGTGAGGGGCTGCTTGCTCTAATCCTGTCACTCTGCATGGAACTCTGGGTCACTCTGGCCCAATCAACAGGAGATGGTGAGTTCTAGTCCCGCCTTAGAAACGAAAGCCGGCTAGGTGACTTTGGGCCAATCACCACGAGATGGTGAGTTTAGTCCCGCCTAAGAAACGAAAGCCAGCTAGGTTACTTTCGCCCAATCACCAGGAGATGGTGAGTTCTAGTCCCGCCTTAGAAACGAAAGCCAGCTAGGTGACCAGGAGATGGTGAGTTCTAGTCCCGCCTTAGAAATGAAAGCCAGCTAGGTGACTTTGGGCCAATCACCCGGAGATGGTGAGTTCTAGTCCCGCCTTAGAAACGAAAGCCAGCTAGGTGACTTTGGGCCAATCACCAGGAGATGGTAAACTCTAGTCCCGCCTTAGAAACAAAAGCCAGCTAGGTGACTTTGGGCTAATCACCAGGAGAAGGTGAGTTCTAGTCCCGCTTTAGGCATGAAAGCTGCCTGAGTGATTTTGGGCCAATAACCAGGAGACGGTGAGTTCTAGTCCCGCTTTAGACATGAAAGACAGCTAGGTGACTTTGGCCCAATTGCCAGGAGATGGTGAGTTCTAGTCCCACCTTAGAAATAAAAGCCAGCTAGGTGACTTTGGGCCAATCACCAGGAGATGGTGAACTCTAGTCCCGCCTTAGAAACAAAAGCCAGCTAGGTGACTTTGGGCTAATCACCAGGAGAAGGTGAGTTCTAGTCCCGCTTTAGACATGAAAGACAGCTAGGTGACTTTGGGCTAATCACCAGGAGAAGGTGAGTTCTAGTCCCGCTTTAAACATGAAAGACAGCTAGGTGACTTTGGGCCAATTACCGGGAGACAGTGAGTTCTAGTCCCGTCTTAGAAATGAAAGCCAGCTAGGTGACTTTCAGCCAATCACCAGGAGATGGTGAGTTCTAGTCCCGCCTTAGAAATGAAAGCCAGCTAGGTTACTTTGGGCTAATCACCAGGAGAAGGTGAGTTCTAGTCCCGCTTTAGGCATGAAAGCTGCCTGAGTGATTTTGGGCCAATAACCAGGAGACGGTGAGTTCTAGTCCCGCTTTAGACATGAAAGACAGCTAGGTGACTTTGGCCCAATTGCCAGGAGATGGTGAGTTCTAGTCCCACCTTAGAAATAAAAGCCAGCTAGGTGACTTTGGGCCAATCACCGGGAGACAGTGAGTTCTAGTCCCGCCTTAGAAATGAAAGCCAGCTAGGTGACTTTCGGCCAATCACCAGGAGATGGTGAGTTCTAGTCCAGCCTTAGACATGAAAGCCAGCTAGGTGATTTTGGCCCAATCACCAGGAGACTGTGAGTTCTAGTCCAGCCTTAGACATGAAAGCCAGCTAGGTGACTTTGGCCCAATCACCAGGAGACGGTGAGTTCTAGCCCCGCCTTAGGCATAAATGATGGCTGGGTAACTTTGGCCCAGTCCCTGTCTCTCTGCCCATCCAACCTCACAGGGTGGTTGTTATGGGGGGGGGGGGAAGAGGAGGAAGATAGAGTAATGACATCCATTTCCCATCTTGAATTACTTGTCAACATTAATCAAGCCAGGCTAAAAATCAATCATTAATCAATACAAACAAACAAACAATGACACAATCCCTTTTCCTGTTTTAAGTTTGCGCCGAACTTAAAACTTCTTCCCCCCCCCCCCCCCCCCGGATGGTAGAAGTAGACCCCATCCCCAACCGAGGTGGCGCAGTGGTTAAATGCAGCACTGCAGGCTACTTCAGCTGACTGCAGTTCTGCAGTCCGGCTGTTCAAATCTCACCGGCTCAAAGGTTGACTCAGCCTTCCATCCTCCCGAGGTGGGTGAAAATGAGGACCCGGATTGTTGTTGGGGGCAATATGCTGACTCTGTAAACCGCTTAGAGAGGGCTGAAAGCCCTATGAAGCGGTATATAAGTCTAACTGCTATTGCTATTGCTATCCTCATAATTCACATAACCGCAAAAAATAAATCAACGGTGATTTCTGAAATTCCTTCCCTTCCCTACCCATTCTGACAATTTCCCTTAATTCTGGGCGAAACATCGAGACGCCCCACAGCCGCCAAGAACCTGGCCGATCATCTCCAAAAACCAGCTACACCGAATTTGTTCTCGACGATGAGAAGAGAGAAAACTGCCGTGTTTATGAGAAATTATCTGGAGCAAACAGACCTCAAGGGAAGAGAAGGGGGGAAAGGATGTTTTAATCTGATTTTCCAGGCAGCTGGACTCAGCCGATAGGAAATCCTGCTTGGGACAGTTAGCAACAGTGGGAATCCGAGTCTCTGTTTACAATTAAAACTCCATGGCGGAGATCTGATTAAGTGCCCCCTCTTTTTTTAAGGGGGTGGGTGGGTGGAATCACATTAAGGTAAATGAGGTAATCACCCTGGCTTATTCTGGTTTTATTGGCACATTTTTTTCCCCAGTTGGTGGGGAGATTAGGGCCAGATTTCGACAGACATTTCAAAAATCAGATTTTGCTGTGGCATCAGGTTCATGCGGGAGGGGTTAATTGGATTTACAGAAGGATATAGTCGCTGATACAAGTACAGTGACTTAAATCCATTGGTAATAGGTATAGTTAAATAAAAATTGATAATGATAGCAATGTATACAATGTTGAGCTGTTATGATAAGTAATAATTGGATATGAGAAGGGAAGGTTAGAAATATTTTTGGACTATATATAAAGATTATTAATAACAATAATAATTATAATTAAAAAACAAAACTATATACAGTTAAGTTTTAACTAATAGGGGGACAATGTTATGATATAGGATATAGTTAAATAAGGAAAGGATAATGGTAATAAATTATATACATGGAGGATTAGAAAAGTTTGGTATTAAATATTATGGATGTTTAGCTGAAACAGGATATGAGGACTTAATGTTAATGGAGGATTTTACAAATAAGTTAATTGAAATGCCAGCATGTGGTTATGTATTGAATCTTGGTATACTTAAGGATGAAGGAAGTTTAAATAACTGTAGTCAAATAAAAGCGGAGGTATGATGATGTTAATGTAGTAAATATTTTAGTTAAGATATCTGAATTAACATGAATTATATTTGATGACGGTGGAAGAGATGCACAAAAGCTTTTTGTAACCAGCTGATATACTTTCTACAATATATGTTTGTCTTGAAAATAAATAAATATTTTTTTTAAAAAAAAGTACAGTGACTTATGAATACAACAGATACAATGACTTATCACCACCAAAATTAGAGACATCACCCTGCCAACAAAAGTGGGTAATTTGGGAAGTATTTTACCAATGGTTGGAGTTTGGAAATGAAGAAAACTAAAAAAATAAGTAGATAATACACGTAGATAAAGATATAAAACGGTTAGTCTGTGTGCGATAAGAATAATGGTGTTTAATGTTGATATGTTATTACTAGAAGACAGTGAGGAGAAAAATGGAGAGTTTTAATAATGTTTAAATGCTCGATATATTATCATGCTAAACGTAGGGAAATAAGGTTTATATGAACGTGAAAGTTTTGGCAAAAGAGGAACGATGTTGCCAAGAGATGTTGATACCCAGACGACACACTGCATAAAGAAAGATGAAATGTTTATTTTTGCAATTGAAAAATAATAAAACTCTTTAAGCAAAAAAGTGTGCATAGTCACGGCGATGGTTTTCCCAGTTGCAATGGATGGCTGTGAAAGTTGGACCACGAGGAAGGCTGAGGGCCAAAGAATGGAGGCCTTTGAACTCTGGTGCTGGAGAAGAAGACTCCTGCATTGAGTCCCTTGGACTGCAAGGCCATCCAACCGGTCAGTCCTAGAGGAGATCCACCCTGACTGCTCTTTAGAAGGCCAGATCCTGAAGAGGAAACTCAAAGGCTTTGGCCACCTAAGGAGAAGGAAGGAAGGACTCCCTGGAGAAGAGCCTCATGCTGGGAACGATGGAGGGCAAAAGAAGAAGAAGGGGACGACAGAGACGGAGGTGGCTGGATGGAGTCACTGAAGCAGCCGGCGTGAGCTGGCTTAATCTATCTCTGTAATTTAGGATTTCTCAGGCTTGACAACTTGAGATGGGTTGGACTTCCACTCCCAGAATTCCCCAGCCAGAATGCTTTAAGGTGGGTGGACTTCCACTCCCAGAATTCCCCAGCCAGAATGCTTTAAGGTGAGTGGACTTCCACTCCCAGAATCCCCAGCCAGAATGCTTTAAGGTGAGTGGACTTCCACTCCCAGAATCCCCAGCCAGCATGCTTTAAGAGGGGAGGATTTCCACTCCCAGAATTCCCCAGCCAGAATCCTTTAAGGTGGGTGGACTTCCACTCCCAGAATCCCCCAGCCAGCCTGCTTTAAGAGGGGAGGACTTCCACTCCCAGAATCCCCCAGCCAGCCTGCTTTAAGAGGGGAGGACTTCCACTCCCAGAATCCCCCAGCCAGCCTGCTTTAAGAGGGGAGGACTTCCACTCCCAGAATCCCCCAGCCAGCCTGCTTTAAGAGGGGTGGGCTTCCACTCCCAGAATTCCCCAGCCAAAATGCTTTAAGAGGGGTGGACTTCCACTCCCAGAATTCCCCAGCTAGAATGCTTTAAGATGGGTAGACTTCATCTCCCATAATTCCCCAGCATCTTTAAGAGAGGTGGACTAATTCCAGCCACCTGGAGATTTCTGGGAATTAAAAATCCACTCCAGCAGAATACACCAAAAGGACCGAAATATCAAGTACGGGGTCCCAACCATCTCCTTGACCCTTTCATCCCAGCTAAGGATCCCATCAGTGCCCTCCAAACGGAGATCCCAGAATCCTCAGCCGGTCTGGGCCCCAGGCGTTCTGGGAAGTTTATTTCTAATCTGGCACCAAATCGGAGGAGACCGTCAGAGATTAAAGGAGAACTCAGAGAGAGAAATAATCAACTTTATCCTCCGGTTTTGTTCTCAATTCCCCTCTTAGAGCCTCTGGAGAAATTAAGGTCTGTTAGTCAATTATTTGTGAAGCTAAAGCGATTAAAGACTCGGTAGAAACTTGGTTAATAGGACAGCCACAACAATTTTTTAAAAAAGGGAAAAGGAAGTACAGATAGAAAAACAGCCACGGGGAAATGGAGGCCTAATGCAGGATGCTGGTTGAGGTCCGTGATGGCAAATCTATGGCATGCATGCCACAGGTGGCACACAGCGCCCTTGCCATCTTCACTGAAATTTTTGTACTGCCCAGGGTTGGGTCAGAACTGGGATTCAGTACCCCTAAGAGCTTCCCAAGCCTGGAATAGCTGATGAAGTATTTTAATGGAGATTCGGGTTAATGTCAGGGTTCCAAATAGCATCCAAAATTAAATCCGAGTCCAAGGCAAAGGATTCCTCAAAGTTCCAATTGATGAAGAGAGCCATGTTGGCACATCTGGAAAACCCGAATCTGAAGCTTCTTCCATTCCCCCCCTCCCAAGTTAAAGTTCATGATCTTGGCCCCACACCCACAAGCCTATCCCATGGTCCAATCATCCACTCCCATGCTGGCAGCTTCCACCCATCCAGTTCCGGTCAGGTGCAGAGGTGCAAAGACAAAAGATGACCTTGGCTTTCGAGAAAGAATGTTGTTATGGCTACCTAACATCTAACTCCGTACAATCCCCACCTCCCATTTTCCCACAATAGAAACGGCATAGTAGAATAAGAGACAATGTGGCAGGCCAAAGATCGAAAAGGAACATGGCTGCAGGCCTGACAGCCCTCTCTCCGGCAACACGAGCTGTCGCCCCAGTTTAGCTCCACCGGGCATGTGTGCACGCCTCCCGCCGGCCAGCTGATTTTTGGGTCTCTGCCAGTGGTGGTTCGGTAGTGGTAGTTCGCCAAACTGGTAGTGGTTTGGAGGCCTGGGCTGCCATGTCCCTGAACAAGTTCTCCCTGTTGTTTTTTGTTTCTGTGCATGCGCAGAGCAATTTTTATTGCACTGCGCGCGCGGCGCAGCTATCAGCAAACTGGCAGTTGCGGCTGCTGGAACCCATCCCTGGACTCTGCAGTGCATGCACGGGGGGAGGGACGCATGTGGGAGATGCATGCGCAGAGGGGGTCAGGTGCGCATGTGCAGGGGGCGGAGGTGCGCAGCTGCAGCCCATTTTTGGTCCCAGAAGGCTGCAGGGAGGCGCAGGAGGGCGGGCCACCCGGGAGGGGTGCATTATGGGTGTATTTCAGCACGCAGCAGTGGTGAGTTTCTGGCGGTTCGCCCCGGTATGCGTGTACCGGTGCCTGCCGGAAGCAGCAGCCACCATACCGGAATGATGCTTTGGAGGGCCTGCCCTCCCACCCTCGTTCCTTACCTGTATTTTCAATCTAATTTCAATTTTAATGGATTTGTATGCCGCCCAATCCCGGAGGACTCCGGGCGGCTTACATAAAAACAGTTTAAAAGAGAAGATATTAAAATTTTAAAATATAAGACAGAACGAATTAAACAACATGCACTCGATCTTAGTGGGGCTGAAGGTCAATCAAGATCAGCAGCCCAGGCCTGCCGGAACGGTTCCACCACAAAACCGTGTTCGACTAAAGGGCGCTCGACGAAACCGCGTAGCTGACGTCATCACAGGGCGACAACAGCGCGGAGACAGAAGCACGCTGTAAACGCTAAACCTAAAATTAACCCCTAAACCTAAACCTAACCCCCTAAACCTAATCCTAAACCTAACCCTAACCCTTAACTTAACCCTAAACCTAAACCTAAACCTAATCCTAACCCTTAACCTAAGCCTAAACCTAACCCTAACCCTTAACCTAACCCTAAACCTAACCCTAAAGCTAACCCTAAACCTAACCCTTACCTTAAGTTGAATCGGCTTGCTTTCAAAGCGCTATTTAAAGCGCCTTTCTTTCTCCATGCTCGCTGTTGTCGCCCTGTTGATGACGTCAGCGACGCGGTTTAATCGGGCGCGCTTTAGTCGAGCGCGGTTTTGTCGTGCCACGGCCGGAACAGCCAGGTCTTAACAGACTTTCGGAAGGCCGAGAGAGTGGGGAGGGCCCGGATTTCAGGGGGTAGGTCGTTCCAGAGGGCCGGGGCTGCTACAGAGAAGGCTCTCCTCCGAGGAGCCGCCAGGCGACATTGTGCAGTCGACGGCACCCGGAGAAGGCCCGCCCTGTGCGATCTTATTGGGCGCTGGGAGGGTATGTGGCAGTAGGCGGTCACGGAGATATCCAGGTCCTAAGCCATGTAGGGCTTTAAAGGTAATAACCAGCACCTTGAAGCTGTGTTCGGAGACCAATAGGGAGCCAGTGCAGCTCACGGAGGATAAGTGTAACATGGGTGTATCTAGGTACACCCAATATCGCTCGCGCAGCTGCATTCTGGACCAATTGTAGTCTCCGAACACTTTTCAAGGGCAGCCCCATGTAGAAGGAAACATGCCACTTGTAAGGACATGTGCAGCGTATGGCACCTGTGCGACGCTCCGCCGAGCAGCTGGAGCATCACAGGCAGTGGGTGCGCATGCGTGCGCAGCGCCCGTGCTGGACGCCCGACCCCGCTTTTTGCAGCGACAAAAAGGTTAGTCATCATTGGTGTAGGGTTTCCTGCTTGGTCAGCGGGTTGGACTAAATGACCTACAAGGTCCCTTCCATCTCTGTTCATCTGTATCTGTATGTCTCCCCTGGTCCTTCTCTTCACTGGACTAGCCTTGCCCAGTTCCAGCAACCGTTCTTCGCATGTTTTAGCCTCCAGTGCCCTAAAATCATCTCAGTTGCCCTTCTCTTCAACCAAGACTGTCTCGCAGCTGACCTCGTGCTTTTCGAAATGAATTTTCTTTCTTGTCTCTTGTTTTTTTCCATCGCAGGCGAGCGACTTCTCTCCACGCTCGGCTGGACTTAACCTGCAATCTGGCGGTAACGCAGGATGTTTTAACCTCATTACCGGGTTCATTTTGGTCTGCCAACCACCGCCGAGGTGGTCGCAACTCCTGGCACGGCGAGGAGAGAGTTCGGTCAGTCCCATTAAGAGCGACTCCATTCATTTTCTCCACACCGAGAGACGTTCGAAGCAATTAATTTTTCTCTCGGGCATTTCGGGGCAAAGAATCGATAGAACTCATCAGGTTTTTCATGTGCGTTTTAAGATGGGGGGGGGGGGGGGCGGACACCAAATGGCAAATTGGACGATCCGCCGAAAAATAAAATAAAATTAAAAAAATCGATCCGCAAGGAGCCAAGAACTACTTCCACGCAGCCATGAAAAACGATGTGGCGGAGAGGAATTTTGGGCTCTTAGGAAATTCAAGCGCATGAATGCACATGCAGGCGAGTCCTCGGCTTACGACCCAATCGGGATCGGAATCTCCCTTGCTAAACACGACGGTTGTTCAGTGAGTCGTGCCTGATTTGACAACGGCGCTCGGCCTCGAGTGTTAAGCAAGTCACCACCGCGGTTGTTAAGCGAATCAGTTGGGCATTAAGCGAATCCAGTTCACCCTGCCCTTGTCTCAGCTATGGAGCTCCAATTTTGGGGTTCACCCTGCTTGCTTCTCCTGACCCCTAATCTCCCATTGCCATGGCCTTTCATCTCCTGCCGTGGCCCGCCAGCGGTCAACACAGCTGGCAGCAGATTCGGACAATGAGGAGGTTGGAGAGGAACATGGGCCAGTCCTGGGTTCACCGACAAAACCGCGCTCGACTAAACCGCGCCCGACTAAACCGCGTCGCTGACGTCATCAACAGGGCGACAACAGCGCGGAGACAGAAGGACGCTGTAAACCCTAAACCTAAAATTAACCCTAAACCTAAACCTAACCCCCTAAACCTAATCCTAAACTAACCCTTAACCTAACCCTAACCCTAACCCTTAACCTAACCCTAATCCTAAACCTAACCCTTAACCTAACCCTTAACCTAACCCTAACCCTAAAGCTAACCCTAAAGCTAACCCTTAACCTAACCCTAACCCTAAAGCTAACCCTAAACCTAACCCTTACCTTAAGTTGAATCGGCTTGCTTTCAAAGCGCTATTTAAAGCACCCTTCTTTCTCCGCGCTGGCTGTTGTTGTCGCCCTGTTGATGACGTCAGCGACGCGGTTTAATCGGGCGCGGTTTAGTCGAGCGCGGTTTAGACGGGTCACGCCAGTCCTGGACATCTCTGTGGTCATGTGGCTGGCATGACTCAATGCCGAAGGCGCACGGAACGCTGTTCCCTTCCCACCAAGGTGGTTCCTATTTTTCTACTTGCATTCTTGACATGCTTTCGAACTGTTATGTTGGCAGAAGCTGGGACAAGTCACGGGAGCTCACGCTGTAATGCGGCACTAGGGATTCGAACCGCCGAACTGCTGGTTTTTCTGATCGACAAGCTCAGCGTTTTAGCCACTGAACCTTCTTACAATTATAGGATTTAGGGGTTCGCTTGCTCTTCTCCTCCCAACCCCAGACACCCTCTGCCCAGCTCCCCTAAGGGAAGAAACCCAGATGGGCTGATGCCTCCAGCAGAGACAGACCAGACAATCCTGGTTAATAATTCATGTCTCATATATTTGCCGAAAACCCGTATCAGGGAATGGAGTGATAATTGCCTGGCAGCTCCAAGTTCTTCTCAATAATACATGATTTGCTTAAGGGCTCAGAAGCTGGTTTGTTGCAGGCTCTTTTTCCACTGATATAGTATACATCAGCCTGTTTGGGATGTAGAAGAGTCGGAAGTAGAGGAGAGAAGAAGATAGGAAGAGAGGGATAGAAGAGAGGGTGAAGGGGAAGATGAGGTGTATCGTGACCCGTCAAAACCGCAGTCCACTAAAGTTGCGCCCGATCAAAGCGCGTACGTGACGTCATCAGCAGCGCAACAAATAAAATTAAAAATAAATTAAATTAAAATTAAAATTAAATTAAAGCAAGCCGATTCACGTAAAGGTAAGGGTTAGGTTTAGGTTTAGGGTTAGGGTTAGGTTAAGGGTTAGGGTTAGGTTTAGGGTTACGTTAAGCATTAGGGTTAGGTTTAGGGTTAGGTTAAGGGTTAGCGTTAGGTTTACCGTTAGGTTAAGGGTTAGGTTTAGGGTTAGGTTTAGGGTTAGGCTTAGGGTTAGGTTTAGGGTTAGGTTTGGGGGGGTTAGGTTTAGATTTACGTGTTATTTTAAGTTTACCGCTCACAGCGTGCTGTTTTCGTCGCGCTGTGATGACGTCACGTACGCGCTTTCGTCGAGCGCGCTTTAGTCTACCGTGGTTTTGTGGTGGAACCGAGGTGTATAAGGAGGAGTGGTAAGGGGAGAGAGTAGAAGGAGAAAGAAAGGGGAAGTAGAATAGAAAATGAAGGAGGGAAGACAGGATATAGAAGAGTTGGAAAGTAGAGGAGAGAAGAAGATAGGAAGAGAGGGATAGGAGAGAGGGGGAAGGGGGAAGATGAGGTGTATAAGGAGGAGTGGTAAGGGGAGAGAGGAGAAGGAGAAAGGAAGAGGAAGTAGAGTAGTATGGAAGCGAAATACACCAATGAGAGGAAGAGTGGGAAGCAGAAGGGAGAAGAAATGTGGGAAGGGGGATAGGAGAGAGGGTAAGGGGGATGATGATGAGGAGGGTGAGGATAAGGAGGAGTGGAATGTAGAGAGAGGAGAAGGAGAAAGGAAGGGGGAAGTAGAGTAGGAAAGGAAGATGGAGGGAAGAAAGGAGGTAGGAGAGAGGTAGAAGAAAGAGGTTTATGGAGAGTAGAAGAGCTAATAATGGGTGTTAATCTTTTTGGAGCGTTGAGGACAAGAGGAACTGATGTAATCATTATTTAATACTATATGATACTGGCTATGTATAGTATACATGTGATTGTATGTTATGAAAATGGAAATAAAAATATGTTTTAAAAAAAGAAAAGAAATCATCCTGTTTGGACAACGCTAAAAGTTACACACACACACACACACACACACACACACACACACACAAACACTTCACTTGTTGTTTTGCATAACACCAGCTTTGGAGCTGTCATATTTACAACTTTGCACCTTATTTGTTAATTAAAGATTCGTACACACATATGGTATTTAAAGCAAGAGTGTCACCCCCCTCCTCCCCGAAGCCCACCTGAATCCCCACCCAGCCAGGTGTCGATTTTCTCCTCCTGGCAGATTTGCACAAGATTGCGATCTTTTAGCAAGTGGAAACGGGACACTTGACAGCATCTCAGGTCGTGCAAACATCTGTCACCTGTTTCCGGAGCGTTTGACGGATCGCCGAGGTGGGGATGATGAAATGCGGGATTGGAAATGCCGGAGAAGATGCAGCAGAAACAGCTTCGGTCTAATTGGGTTATGCAACCTTCCCTCCTTGTTAAAAAGGGGGGCGCTCTTATTTTGTGGCTCCAATAAAGGAGAATATTTGTAGCTCAGGGTTGAACTGGGGGGAGATGGGGGGGGGTCCTTGGTGCTCTCTGAGCTTCCTTGTTTTCTTTCAGACGCTTCGTGACCTGACTAGGTAACGTCATCAGTGCTAGAAGGGATGCGGGGGTTACAGAGAGGAGGAGGAGGAAAAGGAAGGGGAGGAGGAGGAAGTGGGAGCAAGGAGAGAGGGGAGGGGGAAGAGGAAAAGGGAAAATGTGGGAAAGGGGAGGCGAAAGAGGAAAGGAAAAGGAGGAGAAGGGGGAGGGGAGGTAGAGGAAAAGGAGGATGAGAAGGAGGATGAGGAAGAGGAGGAAGAGGAAAAGAAAAGGAGGAGAAGGGGAGGGGGAGGTAGAGGAAAAGGAGGAGAAGGGGAGGAAGAGGAAGAGAAAAAGGAGGAGAGGAGGAGGGGAGGTAGAGGAAAAGGAGGATGAGAAGGAGGATGAGGAAGAGGAAAAAGAAAAGGAGAAGGGGAGGGGGAGGGGGAGGAAGAGGAAAAGTATGAGGAGGAGGAGGAAGAGGGAGAGGAAAAGGAGGAGAAGGGGAGGGGAGGTAGAGGAAAAGGAGGTGGAGGAAGAGGAGGAAGAGGAAAAGAAAAAGGAGGAGAAGGGAGGGGAGGAAGAGGAAAAGGAGGATGAGAAGGTGGAGGAGGAGGAAGCATACGGGGAGGAGGAAAGGAGGAAGTGGAGAGAAGAGAAAAAGGAAGGAAAAGAAGGAGGGGGAGAGGGAGGGGAGGAAGAGAGGAGCAACAAAAAGAGGAGGAGGGGGAAAAGGAGGGGGAAATGAGCAGAGGGGAGGGGGGAAAGGAGGGGAAAAGGAGGAGGAGGAGGACTGTAGGGTCTTTCTTGCTCTCTGAGCTTGGTGGTTTTCTTGCAGACCTTTCATGACCCAACTAGGTAACATCATCAGTGCTAGAAGGGAATGGGGTTTGCAGAGACAAGGAGGAGCAGGAGGAAGAGGAGGAGCAGGAGGAGGAAGAGGAGGAGCAGGAGGAGGAAGGGAGGGGAGGAAGAGGAGGACTGTGAATTCCTTGGTGCTCTCTGAGCTTGGTGGTTTCCTTGCAGACGTTTCATTACCCAACTAGGGAACATCATCAGTGCTAATGTTGCTCAGTTTGGGCAATGAAACATCTCCAAGAAACCACCAAGCTCAGAGGGCACCAAGGACCCTCTAGGGGAGCCCCTGATTGTGAATTTCAGCTAAGCAGCTCAATCTACAGGTAGGAACCTTTGCTGCTACGGAAGGCAGTTATTAAAAGAGAGTTTTGCTCCGTTTTATGACTTCTTGCGAAGCAAATCGCTGCCGTTGTTAAGTGAATCACCCGGTTATGAAACAAATTTGGCTTCCCTCGTTGACTTTGCTTGTCCAAAGCTAGCCGGAAAGGTTGCAAATGGAGACCCCGGGGCACTGCAACCGTCATAAATACGAGTCACAATTGCCAAACGTTTGAATTTTGCTGGCGGGACCACGGGGAGGCCGCAACCGTCACAAGTGTGAAAAATGGGCATAAGTCACTTTGTTTTCCCCCAGCGCCGTTGCGACTTCGGTCACTAAGCAAATGGTCGTAAGTCGAGGACTACCTCGAAGCCCCCTCCCCACTAAAAACAGCCACCATCCAGTCCCTTCCACCTCCTCGCCTTTTTTTTCCTCCAGAGATTTCTGGGGAAAAATAAATAAAATTAAAATTAAAGTGCTTGGCATGCATTTGCGTCTTTGCTTCGCAGCACACCTAAATTTAGTTTTCTTTCAAATACGCAAGGGAAGGTGGAGAGGGGGGGGGTGGAAAAGAGGAAGTCGGCGTGGCTGGAAGGAAGAGGGGGAAAAATAAACACAGATGGGAGAGAGGTGGGAAGAGAGAAGGGAAGAGCAAGAGAAATGAAGAGGAGAGAGGAGGGTGGGCCCATTCGGAAGTCTGCAATGGGCCATGCAAGATTTTAGTTCTCGTTTGGGGGGGGGGAGCATCACCTGGCCCTCTCACCCTTGTATAATTCATTAATAATAATAATAATAATAATTTAATAAATTTGTATGCCGCCCAATCCCGTAGGACCCTGGGCGGCTTATAGAAACAGATAAAAGTTCCATTCATTAGGGTGAAGATCTCTTCCTGACTCCTTGCCAAGTAATTGCTGCTACAGCGTGGCGTTTAGAAGATCTCGGCCTGGCAGCTCTCCAAGCCTGATAAAGGTCTGTGGTTGTGAAATCTCTTGGCCGGGACTTTGCTGGAGAGGAATTCACTTTAAACTAAACAAAAGGGGTTTTATTGGACGAGGAGTCGGCTTCATGATCTTGGGAAGCTTGGTCAGAACAGGAATAATGGAATAACTGAGTCGGAAGGGACCTTGGAGGTCCTCTAGTCCACCCCCTGCATGCAACATTGCAAAGTGCCAGGTTCAGGACTACAATAATGGAAAACCCATTTGGAAGGGACCTTGGAAGTCATCAAGTCCATCCCCTGCCCAAGTAAGAGACTATAATGCCTTTATAAAGCCTTGGGAAGGCCACACTTGGGATACTGCATTCAGTTTTGGTCACCATGATGTAGAAAAGATGCGGAGACTCTAGAAAGAGTGCAGAGAAGAGCAACAAAGAGGATTAGGGGACTGGAGGCTCAAACATAGGAAGAACGGTTGCAGGAACTGGGTACGTCTAAGAGAAAGAAGGACCAGGGGAGACATGATAGCAGTCTTCCAATATCTCAGGGGTTGCCCCAAAGAAGAGGGAGTCAAGCTATTCTCCAAGGCACCTGAAGAACAAGAAGCAATGGGTGGAAACTAATCAAGGAGAGAAGCAACTTAGAACTGAGGAGGAATTTCCTGACAGTGAGAACAATCAATCAGTGGAGCAGAAGTTGCCTCCAGAAGCTGTGAATGCCCCAACACTGGAAGTCTTTAAGAAGATGTTGGATAGCCATTTCTCTGGAACGGTATAGGGTTTCCTGCCTGGGCAGGGGGTTGGACTAGAAGACCTCCAAGGTCCCTTCCAACTCTGCTATTGTATTATATTGTATTGTAATTGTATTAATGAAGAGAAGGACTAGGGGAGACATGATAGCAGTCTTCCAATATCTCAGGGGTTGCCCCAAAGAAGAGGGAGTCAAGCTATTCTCCAAAGCACCTAAGGGTAGAACAAGGAGCAATGGGTGGAAACTAATCAAGGAGAGAAGCAACTTAGAACTGAGGAGAAACTTCCTCACAGTGTGAACAAATTAATCAGTGGAACTACTTGCTCCAACACTGGAGGTTTCCAAGAAGAAATGGGGCAGCCTTTGATCTGGAATGGGGTAGGTTTTCCTCCCTGTGCAGGGGGTTGGACTAGAAGACCTCTGCGGTCCCTGCCAACTCTGATATTCCCCAATAGATCTCATCAGCCTACAAATGCATAATAAATAAACAAACAAACATGAAACGCATCGATCTCAGGGGTTTTCACCCGAGTATCCTCATCCCTTGGAAGAATAATTCCCAAAAAAATATTTGCCAAGAGAAATCTTTGGCCGTGCGAGAAAGTCTTTGAGCCTCCTGTTGCCCACTGCAGGGTGTTTCTTTCAGCAACCCTCCTTGGGGGTGTGGGGGGGTTATCTTTCCGGAGCTTCGGTTGCCATGGCAACCCCGCGAGGATGCCCATCGCCTCCTTCCCCATTCCGCCAAGGCAGGTAATTAAAACCGCGAGATCCCGGTCCTTCCCCATCTCTGCCTGGGTAGGAGAACCAGAGGCTTTCTCCCCATTTTTAATTTTGAACAAAACGATGCGATGCTCAGATAGAACGAGGCAGGAAGACCATTCGGGGAAGAGGAGAGGGACGAATTGACAGTGTCTCCTGTGCTGTAAAAAAAGAAAATCAACACACACACACACACACACACACACAAACACACACACACACACTTGACTAGATACTCTCTGGGATCCAGCTGTGTTTGAAGATAGCCCGCAAGGGAAGTTGATAAAAAAAGGTCAAGTCAATTCAGAAGAGAGCTGGAAGGGACCTTGGAGGTCTTCTAGTCTAACCCCCCCCCTTACTCAGGCAGGAGACCCCATATTGTTCCTGACAAATGGCTGTCCAATCTCTTCCTGGAGCGCCCACAACTTCTGGTGGCAAGCTGTTCCCCTGGTCAATTGTTCCCACTTCCCGGGAAACTTCTTATTTCTTGGGTTCTCCTTGATTAGTTCCCATCTGTCGCTTCTCGTCCCGCCTTCTGCTCCTCCTTTTTTGTGGTAGCCTCTGAAATATTGGAAGATGCTCTCAGAAATAAGTTGACCCCCATCCTCTTTGGGAAAGTCCCTCAAATACTGGAAGACTGCTATCATGTCTCCCCTGGTCCTTCTTTTCATTAAACTAGACCTCCCCAGTTCCTGCACCGTTCTTCATAGGTTTTAGTCTCCAGTCCCCTAATCCTCTCTCTTGCTCTTCTCTGCACTCTTTCTAGAGTCTCCACGTCTTTTCTACTATTGGTGGTGACTATTCTGTTCTGTTCTGTTCTATTTTATTCTATTCAGGAAATTCCTCCTCAGTTCTAAGTTGCTTCTCTCCTTGATTAGTTTCCACCCATTACTTCTCGTTCTGCCCTCAGGTGCTTTGGAGAATAGCTTGACTCCCTCTTCTTTGTGGCAGCCCCTGAGATTTTAGATTTTTTTTTTTTTTTAGATTTAGATTTTATTTGTGATTTATAGGCCGCCCTTTTCCCTGAGGGGACTCAGGGCGGCTTACAATTCATGGGAGGGGGAGTGCAAGACAAAACATAAGACAATACGTGAATGAGAAAAAAAATAAAGCAATAAAACACAACTTTCATTCAACATTCGGGTGGGGCGAATTAGAATCTTATCCCCAGGCCTGACGGGATAGCCAGGTCTTGAGGGCTGTGCGGAAGGTCTGGACGGTGGTGAGGGTGCGAATCTCCACGGGGAGATCGTTCCACGGGTCGGAGCTGCTACTGAGAAGGCTCTCCTCCGCGTAGTCGCCAGTCGGCACTGACTGGCGGATGGAACTCGGAGGAGGCCTAATCTGTGCGATCTAATCGGTCGTGAGGAGGTAATTGGCAGAAGGCGGTCTCTCAAGTACTCAGATCCACTTACCATGGAGGGCTTTATGGATGGTAAGTAGGACCTTGAAGTGCACCCGGAGATCGACAGGTAGCCAGCGCAGCTCGCGGAGGATAGGTGTTATGTGGGCGAACCGCGGTGCGCCCACGATCACTCGCGCGGCCGCATTCTGGACTAGCTGAAGTTGCCGGATGCTCTTCAAGGGCTGCCCCATGTAGAGCACGAGATATTGGAAGACTGCTATCATGTCTCCCTAGTCCTTCTTTTCATTAAACTAGAAATACCCAGTTCCTGCAACCGTTCTTCATATGTTTTAGCCTTAACAGAATAAGAGTTGGAAGGGACCTTGGAGGTCTTCTAGTCCAACCCCCTGCCTAGGCAGGAAACCCTATACCGTTTCAGACAAATGGCTATTACCACTAAAAGTTGGTTCCTATTTTTCTACTTGCATTTTTACATGCTTTCAAACTGCTAGGTTGGCAGAAGCTGGGACAAGTCATTTCATTTCATTTATTGAATTTATAGGCCGCTCAATCCCGGAGGACTCCGGGCGGCTTACAGAAATGAAAAATATTAAAAAGGATTAAAACAATAAGATACAACAAGATTAAGGAAAAAAAAACACAACATGCACCCAATCAAAGGGAGGCTGGACCTCAATCAAGAGGTCAACAGCCCCAGGCCTGCCGGAAAAGCCAGGTTTTGATAGCTTTACGGAAGGCCATGAGAGTGGGTAGGGTCCGGATCTCTGGGGGTAGCTCGTTCCATAGGGCCGGAGAGGCAACAGAGAAGGCCCTACTCTGAGGCGTCGCCAGCCGGCATTGTCCAGCTGAAGGCACCCGGAGAAGGCCCATCCTGTGCGATCTTATCGGTCTTAGGGAGGTATGCGGCAGGAGACGGTCTCGTAGGTATCCGGGTCCTAGGCCATGTAGGGCTTTAAAGTCACAGGAGCTCACTCCATTACGCGGCGCTGGGGATTCGAACCGCCAAACTGCCCACCTTTCTGATCAACAAGCTTAGCATCTTAGCCACTGAGCCACCGCGACCTTTTGATGGACTATAACCTAATATAAATGTGCATTATTATTATTATTAGAAATACATAAGTTGACTGAATGTGATAATGATGATTAATTTTATTAGTTTCATGTGTATTAGAATGTATGACAACCAGGTTCCACATTGTTCACGCATTGATTTGATATATATTTTTTTAAAATAAAAAAACTTGGGAGAAAGAATTCAGAAAAGTGGATTATATTTCTTTTTATATTCAAGGCCATCCATCCAGGTGCAAGAGTCCTTGAGTTTGAGCCTAAAGTCTTTTATTCAGTTCTGCTCCATGTAAACCAGCTACTTTGACTGACAAGCCATAATTTAGGGTTTAAGGTTAATGCAAAAGCCCAACACAGTGGCTTAATCATCCAACGAAGCTTTCGAAGGCCACATTGAGGGGAGACGTAAAGTTAAATGGACATAAAGTTAAAATACTGAAAAGCAGGAACTACATTCTGTCAAAGTTTGGGCAGAGATTATATTTTATCTTAATTGCCACAGCCCTTTTCTTGGCAGTGTTTAAATGGTGAACACCATCGTTTAAAATTCGTTTCAATTTATTTTTCCGTAGCCTTTTTTTTTTTGGTCTCCGTGCAGCACAGATTTTCCTCAGTGACTTGGAAATATTTTGTTAATTGCTCTTGAAGAAAAGTACTTTTAAAAAAAAAGAAAAATAAAATAAAAATCAGAACGTTTGAAGGAAATGGCTTATTGCAATGAGTAAATTCAGACCCTGTTCCTTATTCCCAAATTCTCAACCCGCCCACTCAGTTTAGCCTGTCACGTAAAACACGTTTCCAATGATGATCTAATGTGAGATAGAATAGAATAACAGAGTTGGAAGGGACCTTGGAGGTCTTCTAGTCCAACCCCCTGCTCAGGCAGGAAACTCTACACCACTTCAGACAAATGGTTATCCAACATCTTCTTATAAACTTCACAGTGTTGGACCATTTACAACTCCTGGTGGCAAGTTGTTCCACTGCTTAATTGTTCTCACTGTCAGGAAGTTTGTCCTTAGTTCTAGGTTGCTTCTCTCCTTGATTAGTTTCCACCCATTGCTTCTTGTTCTACCCTCAGGTGCCTTGGAGAATAGCTTGACTCCCTCTTCTTTGGGGCAACCCCTGAGATATTGGAAGACTGCTATCATGTCTTCCCTGGTCCTTCTTTTCATTAAACTAGACATACCCAGTTCCTGCAACCGTTCTTCATACGTTTTAGCCTCCAGTCCCCTAATCCTCTTTCTTGCTCTTCTCTGCACTCTTTCTAGAGTCTCCGCATCTTTTCTACTATTGGTGATGACTATTCTGTTCTGTTCTGTTCTATTCTTTCCTTGTTCTGTTCTATTCTATTCTATTCAGGAAATTCCTCCTCAGTTCTAAGTTGCTTCTCTCCTTGATTAGTTTCCACCCATTGCTTCTTGTTCTGCCTTCAGGTGCCTTGGAGAATAGCTTGACTCCCTCTTCTTTGTAGCAACCCCTGAGATATTGGAAGACTGCTATCCTGTCTCCCTTAGTCCTTCTTTTCATTAAACTAGACATACCCAGTTCCTGCAACCGTTCTTCGTATGTTTTAGCCTCCAGTCCCCTAATCCTCTTTCTTGCTCTTCTCTGCTCTTCTTTTTAGATAGCAATAGCAATAGCAGTTAGACTTATATACCGCTTCATAGGACTTTCAGCCCTCTCTAAGCGGTTTACAGAGTCAGCATATTTTTAGATAGAGTTAGGATCAAGCTACCAAGGTTGCCAAAAAACCTTTGCAATTTGGCATTGCATTTGGCATTTGGCAAGGGGTGTGAACCAGCAGTGCCTGGCAGGAACCAAAACGCCAAAACAGTCCTAGGTTGCATTAACACAGGGGATAGAATCAAGATCAGGTGTGTGAATAGCACTTTATAAGGCCTTGGTAAAGCCACACCTGGAATACTGCGTCCAGGTTTGGTCGCCACATTATAAAAAAGAGACCAGAGGTGGTAGACCAATTCACCCAAACCAATAACGGAAATCGCGCCCCAGCTCTGTGCCGTCCTATTAAGGCACGTTTTTTTTGCATGTGTGGAAGGTGTGTTTGTGTGAGCAAAGCACATGCGTGGAAGGCCAGTTCCATGTGTGGAAGGGGTGCAGGCGCTCGCGAAGCGAGTGGTCGCACATCAAACCAGTGGTAGCAATATGTGAAACCCATTGCTGGTTGAGACTCTAGAACAGTGTTTCTCAACCTTGGCAACTTGAAGATGTCTGGACTTCAACTCCCAGAATTCCCCAGCCAGCATTCGCTGGCTGGGGAATTCTGGGAGTTGAAGTCCAGACATCTTCAAGTTGCCAAGGTTGAGAAACACTGATTTAGGAAGAGTGCAAGGAAGAGCAACGAAGATGATTAGGGGACAGGAGTAGCTGGAAACCTGCATCCAGTTTTGGCCACCACATTACAAAAAAAAGATGTTGAGACTTTGGAAAAAGTGCAACTAAGATGATGGAAGGGCTGGAGATAAAAACACACGAAGAACGGTTGCAAGAGTTGGGTATGTCCAGTTTAATTCAAAGAAAGACTAGGGGAGACAATCTTCCAATATTTGAGGGGCTGCCCCAAAGAAGAGGGAGTCAAGCTTTTCTCCAAAGCTCCTGAGGGTAGAACAAGAAGTAATGGGTGGAAACTAATCAAGGAGAGAAGCAACTTAGAACTGAGGAGGAATTTCCTGACAGTGAGAACAATGAATCAGTGGAACAGAAGTTGCCTCCAGAAGCTGTGAATGCCCCAACGCTGGAAGTCTTTAAGAAGATGCTGGATAGCCATTTGTCTGAAACGGTATAGGGTTTCCTGCCTAGGCAAGGGGTTGGACTAGAAGACCTCCAAGGTCCCTTCCAACTCTGCTACTGTATTGTATTGTAATTGTATTAATGAAGAGGACTAGGGGAGACATGATAGCAGTCTTCCAATATCTCAGGGGTTGCCCCAAAGAAGAGGGAGTCAAGCTATTCTCCAAGGCACCTGAGGGTAGGACAAGAAGCAATGGGTGGAAACTAATCAAGGAGAGAAGCAACTTAGAACTAAGGAGGAATTTCCTGACAGTGAGAACAATTAATCAGTGGAACAGAAGTTGCCTCCAGAAGTTGTGATTGCTCCAACACTGGACGTTTTTAAGAAGATGCTGGATAGCCATTTGTCTGGAACGGTATAGGGTTTCCTGCCTAGGCAGGGGGTTGGACTAGAAGACCTCCAAAGTCCCTTCCAACTCTGCTATTGTATTGTATTGTAATTGTATTAATGAAAAGAAGGACCAGGGAGACATGATAGCAGTCTTCCAATATCTCAGGGGTTGCCCCAAAGAAGAGGGAGTCAAACTATTCTCCAAGGCACCTGAGGGCAGGACAAGAACCAATGGGTGGAAACTAATCAAGGAGAGAAGCAACTTAGAACTGAGGAGGAATTCCCTGACAGTCAGAACAATGAATCAGTGGAACAGAAGTTGCCTCCAGAAGTTGTGAATGCCCCAACACTGGAAGTCTTTAAGAAGATGTTGGATAGCCATTTCTCTGGAACGGTATAGGGTTTCCTGCCTAGGCAGGGGGTTGGACTAGAAGACCTCCAAGGTCCCTTCCAACTCTGCTATTGTATTATATTTGTATGTTTGTTTTGAAAATAAAAATATATTTAAAAAAAAGAAGATGTTGGATAGCCATTTGTCTGAAACAGTATAAGGTTTCCTGCATAGTCAAGGGGTTGGACTAGAAGACCTCCAAGGTCCCTTCCAACTCTGCTATTGTATTGTATTGTGTATTGCAGCAGTGGTGGGTTCCAGGCGGTATTTGGGTTGCCCCAAATAAGAGAGAGTCAAGCTATTCTCCAAGGCACCTGAGGGCAGAACAAGAAGCAATGGGTGGAAACTAATCAAGGAGAGGAGCAACTTAGAACTAAGGAAAAACATCCTGACAGTGAGGACAATTAACCAGTGGAACTACTTGCTCCAACATTGGAGGTTTCCAAGAAGAAATTGGGCAGCCTTTGATCTGGAATGGGGTAGGTTTTCCTGCCTGTGCAGGGGGTTGGACTAGAAGACCTCTGCGGTCCCTACCAACTCTGATATTCCCCAATAGATCTCATCAGCCTACAAATGCATAATAAATAAACAAACAAACATGAAACGCATCGATCTCGGGGGTTTTCACCCGAGTATCCTCATCCCTTGGAAGAATAATTCCCCAAAAAAATATTTGCCAAGAGAAATCTTCGGCCGTGCGAGAAAGACTTTGAGCCCCCTGTTGCCCACTGCAGGGTGTTTCTTTCAGCAACCCTCCTTGGGGGTGGGGGGGGTATCATTCCGGAGCTTCGGTTGCCATGGCAACCCCGCGAGGATGCCCATCACTTCCTTCCCCATTCCGCCAAGGCAGGTAAATAAAACCGCGATCCAAGCAACCTAGAACTAAGGGGAATTTCCCCAACACCGAGAACAATTAACACAGTGGAACTGCTTGCCACCAGAAACTGTGGGTGCTCCATCGCTGGAGGTTTTTAAGAAGAGATTGAATAACCGTTTGTCTGAAAGTGGTATAGGTTTCCTGCCTAAGCAGGGGGTTGGGCTAGAAGACCTCCAACCTCCCTTCCAGCTCTATGATTCTACTTCTATTTTCAGATGTTGAAAATAGAAAACCAAGTTTCCTATGATTTTTTTTTTAATGGCACTAGTTCATGCTGACTCCTCCGGCCAGTAACGAATGCCGAGACAAGCTTAACTGGAATGTACTTTAATAGCAAGATACCAAAACCTCGGTGGCTGAAAGCCAAGCAGAACAAACAAATAAGGACCTTGACATCAACTCAGACAAACTCAGGCAGCAATAAACACAGATAAGGCTTGGCAGCAATCCAGCCTGCCAAGCTCACAGTAATGTCCTCCGACATTCAATCCTGCGTTGACTTCTGCAAAGAGGGCCGGGTGCACAAGCAGCCTCTTTTATAGTCTGGAGAGGAGCCTAATGACCACCAGCTGAGTACAATCACCTCCTGTAATTGCGTAATTGTTCCTGACGCCTAGTAGCTCTTCGATGGCGTGCATCCAGGAACAACTCACTACTGGCCTCCGGCTCACTCTCCCTTGTCTCCTCCCCACTGGTCCAAGGCTCAGGCGCCTCCTGGTGGCCAACCAGCCTCTCCGCGCCCTGATCGGTGTCGGAACCCTGTCCAGGGTCCTCCACATCCTCCAGAGCTGACTCAGAGGGCCCCTCGCTGTCGGAGTCTGGTGGCAGCTCCAACGGCTCCTGCTGGGCCACATCACTGACGTTAGGAAGGAATGATCTCTCACAGAATCCCGTGGACTTAGATTTCAAATTCTGCCAATGATTCCTGTGTAACTGCAAACGGTTTGCACAGTTTCACATCGACGCCATTGAAATTCATCCACAATCTAGGGTGGCGCACGTTCTAAAGTCGTTTATCTGGCCTAGAAAACCCTGGCGCTCTAAACTCTTCCTCTGAATCTTGACGAGGTCAGCATCGCAGTTCATTAACACTCAGAAGGTGATGAATGAATTCACAGGTGCCTGTGAAGGCGAGAAGTTGACACCATGTTTTATACTGGCTGCTTTAGATTCAGTGGAGGCCCGGAAGAAAGTTCACAGGAGGACAAAGAGGCATCGGGAAGCTGGAAGCTTCAAAACAGGGAGGAGAGGTGGGGAGTTCAGTCCGATGTAGTGTCAGTGGTGCCTCCGATCAATTCGTAGGAAGGAAAACCCTTGACTACATTGATTTAGAGAAAAGGCACTTTTACTAAGAAAGAACTGAATCAGTGGTGGATTCCAGCCGGTACAGCTTGGTATGGCCGTACCGGTAATAGTCGGGAGGCGTGGCCACCATACCGGTATGGTGGCTCATTTGGCCCACCTGCCCGGCCGTGTTTCTTACCTGTTTTTAAGGCAACCGGCCGATTGCGCACCCGCGCACAGCGTGCGAGGCCTGCGCAGCCTCCGACGAGCAGTTGGTCGTCGCAGGGGCAGAGGAGTTTGCATGCATGCGCAGCACACCTCTGGTGCATGCACAAATGGACCAGGAGCAGCATACCGGTAGCAATGGTAAGAGCATTCCACCACTGAACTGAATGCGGCGAAAGTCGGGCAAGGTCTGAAGCAAATGCGTGCGGAAAGACAAATTGAAAATAGCCCTAGAGCCCACACCTCAGTAGTCCTCAGCCAATCATCATTGTCCAATCATCAGCCAGGAAGATGTTTTGAGAACATCTCTAGTCCAGGTGCTCCAACGTGCATGTCGTCCCCAGGACAGTTGGCCTTGAAGATGTTAAACAACCCTCCGCGTTGGTTCTCAACCATTCCACTCCCACACCACCTGCAACCATTTGTTTAATGACCGTTTGAAGTTACAATGGCGCTGAAAAAAAATGACTTACATAAGTCCTCACACTTATGACTATCACAGCATCCTCACGGTCCAGCGGTTGCAGTGTCTTGGAGGTCCTGTGTGACCGTTGTTTGTGAACCTCCCAGATGGTTTCCAACAAGCAAAGTCAATGGGGGAAGCCGGATTCACTTAACGACCGCATGATTCACCGAACAACTGCAGTGATTCAACTGTGGCAAGAAAGGTGGCTGAAACAACCTCACAAACTGCCTTGCTTAGCAACGGAAATTTTGGGCTGAGCTGTGGTCGTAAGTCGAGGACTATCTGTTGAGGAAGTCCTCGACTTACGACCACAACTGAGCCCAAAATTTATGTTGCTAAGCAAGACAATTAAGTGAGTTTTGCCCCGTTTTACAACCTTTCTTCCAAATTTGTTAATCCCTCCCGTCACATGATTAAGTGAATCTGGCTTCCCCATTGATTTTTGTCAGAAGGTCACAAAAGGGGATCACGTGACCCCAGGGCACCGCAACTGTCGTCGTAAATACGAGTCAGTTGCCAAGTATCAGAATTTTGATCACGTGGCCACGGGGACGCTGCAACGGTCGTAAGTGTGAAAAAAGGTCCCTTTCTCCGCCCCCATTGTGACTTTCAACAGTCAGTAAATGAATTGTCATAAGTCGAGGACTTCCTGCATTCCAAAATACTCCAGGCCCCTTTCAAAGCAAGGATTGTAACTTCTCTTTATACGTCAGTGATGGGTTTCAGGCGGTACGGTACGGGCGTTCCGGTGGTAGCAGCCACCGTACGGAACAGTGAGTCATTTGGCCCACCAGCCTGCCCAGATTCCTTAATGCTTTTTGATGCCAACAGGCCAATTGCGCACGTGCGCACAGTGTGCGGTGCCTGCGCGACCTCCAGCAAGCAACTGAGTGTCACTGGGCAGTGGCGTGCGCATGGGTATGCAGCGCACGTGCCCGACAAGGACGCCTGGCCCCGTCGCAGTGTACCGGTTGCAACGAGATCCGGAACCCACGACTATACAATACAATACAATAGCAGAGTTGGAAGGGACCTTGGAGGTCTTCTAGTCCAACCCCCTGCCTAGGCAGGAAACCCTATACCGTTCCAGACAAATGGCTCTCCAGCATCTTCTTAAAGACTTCCAGTGTTGGGGATATTCACAACTTCTGGAGGCAACTTCTGTTCCACTGATTAATTGTTCTGACTGTCAGGAAATTCCTCCTCAGTTCTAAGTTGCTTCTCTCCTTTATTAGTTTCCACCCATTGCTTCTTGTTCTACCCTCAGGTGCCTTGAAGAATAGCTTGACTCCCTCTTCTTTGGGGCAGCCCCTGAGATATTGGAAGACTGCTATCCTGTCTCCCCTGGTCCTTCTTTTCATTAAACTAGACATACCCAGTTCCTGCAACCGTTCTTCATATGTTTTAGTCTCCAGTCCCCTAATCCTCTTTGTTGCTCTTCTCTGCACTCTTTCTAGAGTCTCCACATCTTTTTTACATCTTCTTAAAGACTTCCAGTGTTGGGGCATTCACAACTTCTGGAGACAAATTGTTCCATTGATTAATTGTTCTAACTGTCAGGAAATTTCTCCTGGGTTCTAAGTTGCTTCTCTCCTTGATTAGTTTCCACCCATTGCTTCTTGTTCTGCCCTCAGGTGCCTTGGAGAATAGCTTGACTCCCTCTTCTTTGTGGCAACCCCTGAGATATTGGAAGACTGCTATCATGTCTCCCCTGGTCCTCCTTTTCATTAACATACCCAGTTCCTGCAACCATTCTTCATATGTTTTAGTCTCCAGTCCCCTAATCCTCTTTCTTGCTCTTCTCTGCACTCTTTCTAGAGTCTCCGCATCTTTTCTACATCGTGGCGACCAAAACTGAATGCAGATATTCCAAGTGTGGCCTTACTAAGGCCTTATAAAGTGCTATTAACCCTTCACCTTATCTTGATTCTGTTATATATGTATCCCGTTTCAATATTATGCACTCCGTGTCTCCTTTGCGTTGAAACTATGTTGGAAGAGCAGCAATTTGCTTTTAAACCAATTTTCTAAAAAAAATAGGGAGCTTTTCAAAAAAAACACAATTAAGCACCAACAGCCTCCGCGGGAGCCCAGGGAACAGTGTTCAAGTCCTCAGCTGTCTTAACCACTGATTGCAAAATATAATAAGATGAACAGTCCTTCCGAAAAAAAGGAAAGCAAATGTTCGGGGAGCCAAGAGGCCCTGCTGATTTATGCCACAGTCTGAGCAGTCTTGGTGGAAGCGACGGCAAAAGTTTCTAGTCCTCAACATTTCTAAAGGCAAAGAGAACACAATGGAAATGGCACAGCAGACCTTTCTCAAAACCAGTGCTGGCTGAGGATGATGGGAACTGCGGTCCGCACGTGGCGGGCGGGCGGGCAATAGGTTATGTGATTTTTGTGGAAAGCGGAAGCAATGTGAGACGCACGCTTTGCATTCCGGGAAAATTACTGGTACCTGTTTTTACCAATTTTGTACGCTTCCTGTCCTTGTAGCAATATAGCAGTTAGACTTATATACCGCTTCATAGGGCTTTCAGCCCTCTCTAAGCGGCTTACAGAGTCAGCATATTGCCCCCAACAACAATCCGGGTCCTCATTTTACCCACCTCGGAAGGATGGAAGGCTGAGTCAACCCTGAGCCGGTGAGATTTGAACAGCCGAACTGCAGAATTGCAGTCAGCTGAAGTAGCCTACAGTGCTGCATTTAACCACTGCGCCACCTTGGCTCCTGCCAAGGAGTGAGGGAAGTGAGGTAGGAAGTGAGTCAGGGAAGTGAGGTTGGATACAGGTAGGGGTAGTCCTCAACGTAGGACCAGAATTGAGTCGGAAATTTCTGTCGCTAAGCAAGACGGTTGTTAAGCGAGCTTTGCCCCGTTTTACGACTTTTCTTGCCAGAGTCGTTAAGTGAATCTCTGCGGTTGTTGAACTAGTCACGCGGTTGTTAAGTGAATTATGTCTTCCTCCTTGACTTCGCTTGTCAATCGGTCGCAAAAGGGGACCGCGTGACAATTTACTTGGTGACAATTTTGTCAGGGTTCCGACAGATGCCCTAATTAAACCATGAGCCTCCAGCCAAGCTTCAAAAGAAATCCAGTTATTTATTAGGAGCAACATGTTGTTAGAAGCCAACTCTGAGCCCACCTAATTTACGGCCCAATTACGGTCCTGTTTCCCCCCCTCCCTCCAGGTTTTCTCTTAAATCACATTCTCCAATGGAGCACTTTTGCAGGCTTTAGAGATCACTCCTCGCAGCTATGGGTAACCTGGGAGACACCCTTGAGAAAAGATATTCCGGAATGTGCTTCTGTTTGCAACTGCCATGTTGCTCTTGTCAGTTTCCCATCCACCGTGCCTATGGCAACTCGAGAGCAGGCCAGGGATTGCTTTTGGAGTTTGGCAAATTCAAAGTTACAACGGCACTGAAAAAAGTAATTTACGGTCGTTTTTCACACTTACGACCGTGGCAGCATCCCCCACGATCATGTGACCCAAATTCAGATGCACCAACCCATAGTAACGACGGGGTCATGTGCTCCCCTTTTGAGGCCGTTCGACGAGCAAAGCCGACAAGAGAAAGCCGGATTCACTTACCAACCGTGTGACTAACTTTATGATGGCAGTGATTCACTTACCAACCGTGTGACTAACTTTATGATGGCACCGATTCACTTAACGACAGCAGCAGGAAAAGTCATAAAGTGGGGCAAAATGCGCCTAAGATTTCTCTAGCTCAGTGTTTCTCAACCTTGGCAACTTGAAGATGTCCGGACTTCAACTCCCAGAATTCCCCAGCCAGCGAATGCTGGCTGGGGAATTCTGGGAGTTGAAGTCCGGACATCTTCAAGTTGCCAAGGTTGAGAAACACTGCTCTAGCTTAGCCACGTCAATATTGGGCCTCAATTGCGGTCGTAAATCGAGGACCTCCTCTAACTAGCCTGCTGGAAGATGGCCATTTCTGACCGCAATATTTTTCTTTCTTTTCTTTTTTCAAATTTCAAATATTTTCCCCCCCCCCTTCCCTCTTTCAAAAATGCCACTCAAGCTCGGAGCTGTGATTCTTTCGCCTACGCTTATCCAACCTGCCACAACCTCCCTACGCCAGTCTCTTTAATCTTGTGCCTCCGTTGGCCCATGTGCACTTCTGCAGGAGATAAAAGTGCCCGGGGAAAGATATCGCACCCGTTGCTCCTTTCCCCCATATATTAAGCAGCTGTCACGGGGATTTATGGGCGAGAGCCTGGAAAGCGTGCAAAAGGGAAAAAAAAATGTAAGAGAATAGGAAAGAGGGGAGGAATGGGAAGAAGAGGGGAAGGGTAAAGGGGAGGAAGGGGAAGGAGAGAAGGGAAAGGAGAGGAGGAAGGAAGGAAGGAGAGAAGAAAGAGAAGAAAGGGGGGTAGGAAGGAGGGAGGGAAGCAAGGAGGGAAGGAAGGAGAGAAAGAGAGAAGAAAGGAGAGAAGAAAGGAGGGAAGGAAGGAGGGAAGGAAGGAGAGAAGAAAGGAGGGAAGGAAGGAGGGAATGTAGGAGAGAAGGAAGGGGGGAAGGAAGGAGGAAAGGAAGGGGGAAAGGAGAGAAGAAAGGAGGGAATGTAGGAGAGAAGGAAGGGGGGAAGGAAGGAGGAAAGGAAGGGGGAAAGGAGGGAAGGAAGGAGGGAATGTAGGAGAGAAGGAAGGAGGGAAGGAAGGAGGGAAGGAAGGAAGGAGAGAAGGAGAGAAGAAAGGAGGGAAGGAAGGAAGGAGAGAAGGAGAGAAGAAAGGAGGGAAGGAAGGAGGGAATGTAGGAGAGAAGGAAGGGGGGAAGGAAGGAGGAAAGGAAGGGGAAAAGGAAGGAGAAAAGAAAGGAGGGAAGGAAGGAAGGAGGGAAGGAAGGAGAGAAGGAGGGAAGGGGAAGGAGGGAGGGAAGGAAGGGGAGTAGGAGAGAAGAAACGAGGGAAGGAAAGAGGGAGGGAGGGAAGAAGAAGTAGGACCGTTGTAAGATAAGATGGATCTATGGGACGTTAAAAAAGCAATCTTCAAGTATATTGTCAACAGTAGGGGAAAAATTGTTATAAATACATATTACTAATAACAGTTATGAGATCATATAATTGTGAATGTATATATGAAATTGATAAAATAAAATAAAATATTTTAAAAAAAAGTATAACCTGGAATGCGTGCAAAAAAGGATGGCCAACGATTATCCTGAGCTGCTGCTGAGAAAGCATGTTGGGGAGTCCGGGATGAGAAGACTCAGAATAAATTATGGGTCTAAAGGCCACATGCAAAGTTTTGATTTCATGAGCCCGGAGAGAAAAAAAAACGGGATGAGATCTGAAAGCAAAGCTTTTTTTTGCAAACGGAAAATCTAAATTCTACAAAGCCTGCAAGGCAGAGGTGAAATTCAGCAGGTTCTGACAGGTTGTGGAGAAACCGATAGCGGAAACTTTGAGTAGTTCGGAGAACCGGCAAATACCAGCTCGATGGAGTTGGAAGATAGATAGATAGATTGATTGATTACATTTATATGCCGCCCTTTCCCCCCGAAGGGGACTCAGGGCGGCTCACAATTCAAATCAGGGAAGGGGGTACAGACAGGGAATAAAAAAGACGAAACATAACAATACATAATTTTAAAACACACAACAGTCATACCATTCGAGGAGGGGGGCAAAGGCTCTTTAGCCCCAGGCCTGTCAGAACAGCCAGCTTTTAAGGGCTTTGCAGAAGGCCTTGGAGAGTGGTGAGGGTTCGAATCTCCACGGGGAGTTCGTTCCAGAGGGTCGGAGCAGCCACAGAGAAGGCTCTCCTCCGGGTAGTCGCCAGTCGACACTGGCCGGCGGATGGAATTCGGAGGAGGCCTTATCTGTGGGATCTAATCGGTCTATTGGAGGTAATTGGCAGCAGGCGGTCTCTCAAGTACCCAGGTCCAATACCATGAAGGGCTTTATAAGTGACGACTAGCGCCTTGAAGCGTATCCGGAGACCAATAGGCAGCCAGTGCAGCTCGCGGAGGATAGGTGTTACGTGGGTGAACCGAGGCGCACCCACAATCGCTCGCGCGGCTGCATTCTGGACAAGCTGAAGTCTCCGAATGCTCTTCAAGGGCTGCCCCATGTAGAGCACGTAGGTTTGAAAGGGAGGCAGGGGTCTGGGTAGAAAGCTTAGAAACTGGGTAGTGGAAGAGGATAGAGGTGTGGGAGAAGTGCTCAGATTGAATAGCCAAGAAGCATGTGTAGATCGAGATAAAGATTTAAGAGAGGAATTGGGGAGGCAAGTCAAGAGTAAAAGCATAGCAATTAAAGTATTGAAGCGGGAGAGAAACGATGGATAGATGACTTTTCTCTTTTTCTATTCTTCTGATTTGCTTTTCCTTTTCTCTCTCTCTTTTTAGGTAGGTGACATGATTAGAAGTTAGATAGGATAGACAGAAAAAGTTTGTTAATAAAAGGTGACATGATTAAAAGCTAGAGTAAGTGATAGAAATAAGAGAAGGGGGAATATTAGGGTATACGCTTTATAATAATAAAAGTAATCAGATACAACATGGAATAATTGAATAATGGTGGACTATAAGGTAAAGGTTCCCCTCGCACATATGTGCTCGTCATTCCCGACTCTAGGGGGCAGTGCTCATCTCCATTTCAAAGCTGAAGAGCCAGCGCTGTCGAAAGACGTCTCCATGGTCATCTGTCCACTCACCAACCCATCCATCTATCCATCTATCTCTATGTCCATCCATCCATCCATCTATCCATCTCTATGTACATCCATCCATCCATCTATCTATATATCTCTATGTTTGTCCATCCATCTATCCATCTATCTCTATGTCCATCCATCCATTTATCCATCCATCCATCCATCCATCCATCCATCCATCCATCCATCCATCCATCTATCTATCTCTGTCCATCCATCCATCCATCCACCCACCCATCCATCTCTATGTCCATCCACCCATCCATCTATCTCTATGTCCATCCATCCATCTCTATCTATCTCTGTCTATCTGTCCATCCATCCATCCATCCATCCATCCATCCATCCATCCATCCATCCATCCATCATCTATCTATCTATCTATCTATCTATCTATCTATCTATCTATCTATCTATCTATCTATCTATGTCCATCTGTCCATCCATCTATCTATCTCTATGTCCATCTGTTCATCTATCTATCTGTCTGTCTGTCTGTCTGTCTATCTATCTATCTATCTATCTATCTATCTATCTATCTATCGATCTATCGATCTATCGATCTATCGATCTATCGATCTATCGATCTATCGATCTATCGATCTATCGATCTATCGATCTATCGATCTATCGATCTATCGATCTATCGATCTATCTCTATGTCCATCTGTCCATCCATCTATCTATATGTCCATCTGTCCATCCATCTATCTATCTCTATGTCCATCTGTCCATCCATCTTCCCACCCACCCACCAGGGGGGTCACGTGATCCCCTTTTGAAACCTTCTGATGAACAAGTTCCATGGGGGTTAGCACAATGGCACTTAGACTTATATACCGCTTCACAATGCTTCCCAGCCCTCTCTAAGCAGTTTACAGAGTCAGCATGTTGGCCCCAACAATCCAGGTAGTAACTTAACAACTGCAATGATTCACTTAACAACTGTGGCTACAAAGGTCAATGTCAACTCGCAAAGCATCTCGAGTTGCCATAGGCAAAGGGAATGGGGAACTGACGACGGAGCACGGCAGCTACAAACAGAAGCACGTTCCATGCATAACTTTCTCAAGGCTGTCTCCCAGGTCACCAGCTGCAGCCGGAGGGGCGTGATCTCTACAGAACTGACGACGGAGCACGGCAGCTACAAACAGAAGCACGTTCCATGCATAACTTTCTCAAGGCTGTCTCCCAGGTCACCAGCTGCAACCGGAGGGGCGTGATCTCTACAGCCCATTTAAAAAGTGCTCCATTGCAGAATGTGATTTATGACACACCCTGGGGGGAAATAGGGTCATAGTTGGGCCGTAAATTACGTGGGGTCAGAGCTGGCTTCACTTGGGTACTTGCAGACACGTTGCTCCTAATAAATAACTGGATTTCTTTTGAAGCTTGGCTCGAGGCTCATGGTTTAATTAGGGCATCCGTGGGAGCCTTGACAGTCACACAACGAGGCAAACTCACTGAACGACTGTCTCGCTTAGCAACAGAACTTTTGAGCTCCCTTGTGGTCATATGTCAAGGTATGGTAAACAGGTCAATTGGTTCCAGCTCAACAAAAAGAGGCAATGCAATTTTTTTATACATCAATGTTTACATGCATATTCATGAGATATGCCAGGGACAGATAATCATATACTTATAATTTAAATTGACGGTTCACAGAGTCGTTAAGAGAAAGCAGAGGATAACCAAAACTCCAAACATTCTTCCAAGAGATGAGCTGACATCGGCAAAAACAAGATTTAGCTTCTTAAAAAAAACTTGCGCCTTTTTCCCGCGGACAAAAGTTTGTTTCTCCTCATTTTGCAAGGAAGAAAATTAGCAGGCTCAAAAAATTCCCCAGCCGTAAACGACAGACATCTTTGTCTCACATTAAGTGGATCTGGGACAAACGAAGCGCCTCCAGGTATCAATTTGCAATTAAATTGAATATGGCGTTATTCACACGTACAAACTCATTGCAAACCTCTCTGGAGTCCTTAGTCGCTTAAAGTGGTACCGTGCACAGGTGGGTCCTCGACCTACGACCACAATTGAGCCCAAACCTTCTTTTCTTCAGTGAGACATTTGTGAAGTGAATTTTGCCCCGTTTTATGAACCTTTCATGCTGCAGTTATTAAGTGAATTGTTAGAAGAGAATAATAGAAGGGACCTTGGAGGTCTTCTAGTCGAACCCCATGCTTAGGCAGGAAACCCTATACCGTTTCAGACATATGGCTATCCAACATCTTCTTAAAGACTTCCAGTGTTGGGGCATTCACAACTTCTGGAGGCAACTTCTGTTCCACTGATTAATTGTTCTCACGGTCAGGAAATTCCTCCTCGGTTCTAAGTTGCTTCTCTCCTTGATTAGTTTCCACCCATTGCTTCTTGTTCTACCCTCAGGTGCCTTGGAGAATAGTTTGACTCCTTCTTTGTGGCAACCCCTGAGATATTGGAAGACTGCTATCATGTCTCCCCTGGTCCTTCTTTTCATTAAACTAGACATACCCAGTTCCTGCAACCGTTCCTCATATGTTTTAGTCTCCAGTCCCCTAATCATCTTTGTTGCTTTTTTCTGCACTCTTTCTAGAGTCTCAGCATCTTTTCTACATCGTGGCGACCAAAACTGAATGCAGATATTCCAAGTGTGGCCTTACCAAGGCCTTATAAAGTGGTATTAAGACTTCACGGGATCTTGATTCTATCCCTCTGTTTATGCAGCCTAGAACTGTGTTGGCTTTTTTGGCAGCTGCTGCCCACGGATGGCTCCTATTTAAATGGTTGTCCACTAGGACTCCAAGATCCCTCTCACAGCTACTACTGTTGAGCAAAGTACCACCTATACTGTACCTGTGCATTTTGGTTTTGTTGCCTAAATGTAGAACCTGACTCTTTTCACCGTTGAATTTCATTTTATTAGATAGTGCCCAATGTTCAGGTTTGCCAAGATCCTTCTGTATCTTAAGCCCGTCTTCTGGAGTGTTGGCTATTCCTGCCATCTTGGTGTCATCTGCAAATTTGATGAGTTCCCCATTTATCCCCTTATCCAAATCATTGATGAAGATGTTGAAGAGTCCTGGGCCTAAAACAGAGCCTTGGGGTCCCCCACTGCATACTTCCCTCCATGAAGATGCAGTTCCATTGAGGACGACACGTTGAGTGCGGTTGGTCAGCCAGTTACGAATCCATCTGGTGGTGATGCTGCCTACTCATCGCAGTTGTTAAATTAGTAATATGGTTGTTAAGTGAAACTGGCTTCCCCATTGACTTTACTTGTCCGAAGGTCGCAAAAGGAACCACATGACCCCGGGACGTGCGACCGTCATAAATATGAGTCAATTGCCAAGCATCACATGCTCATGGAGGGATGCTGGAAGGTTCATAAGTGTGAAAAAATGGTCTTGAAAAGCCACTTTTTTCAGTGCTGTTGTAAGTTTGAACAATCCCCTCGTTGTAAGTCGAGGACCACCTATATATTGGAAGTCCTCGACCTATGGCTACAATTGAGCTTGAAATTCATCTTGCCAAGTTGTTAAGTGAGTTTTCCCCCATTTCACACCTTTTTTTGCTACGGCTGTTAAGTGAATCGCTGCAGTTAGAGACATGGTTGTTCGGTGAATCTGGCTTCCCCTTTGACTTCGCTCCTCAGAAGGTCGCAAAAGGGGATCGCGTGATCTCACACAGCAACGGTCGTAAGTGTGAATCGGTAGCTTAAACATCCAAATTTTGATCGCGTGGATGCTGGATCCAACAGTCGTAAGTGTGGAAAACAGTCCTAATTCACTTATTATGAGCCAAGGTGGCGCAGTGGTTAAATGCAGCACTGCAGGCTACTGCTAGATCAGCAGTTCAGCGGTTCAAATCTCACCGGCTCAGGGTTGACTCAGCCTTCCATCCTTCCGAGGTGGGTAAAATGAGGACCCAGATTGTTGGGGGCAATATGCTGACTCTCTGTAAACCGCTTAGAGAGGGCTGAAAGGCCTATGAAGCGGTATATAAGTCTAACTGCTATTGCTATTGCTATTGCTATTATTTCATTGTAACTTTAAACAGTCACTAAATTAATGATTGTAAGTCAAGAATTATCTGTACCCATTTTTTAAGTTATTATTATTGTAAAATGGATGGCATGCGCCGTACATCTCAAGCTTCGAGCAGCCTCAGTTATTTACAGCTAACTAATTCTATATTAGCAAGTGATAATTTCCTTGACATTTCTAAATCCCCCGAAGGGTATTTTACGACTGCATTTTAAAACCCTGATTTGTATTTTATTACTCCGTTCTCAGGTTTAAAACATCCTCCACCCTTAAACCGCCTCATAAAAATACAAAGCAGGGACGTTTAAAAAATGAAAATCCCCTTGAAATTAAAATCGAGTTTACCGCTTCGATTCCATCCAGCTGTCATGCTTCAAAGTGCTAAATTAGGAGGTTGCAAAGTTAGGAGCTAATCAAAATGGAAAATTTGCATTTTCAACCCGTGCCGGGGCCCGCCAGGAATCACCCCCATTCTCTTTCCAGGTAAGTGAATTTAGTTTTTGCAAAAAGCTGAGAATTTACCGAGATGAGAAAGTGAGGGGAAATATGTTAAGTAAGTAATTGGCTGGGGAAAGGATAGATAAATCATCTTTTAAGCTCCCGGCATTGTCTGGGAAAAATCTATTTTGCGCTTTGGGGAAATGGTTGAATTGAATTGAATTTTATTATTTGTATGCCGCCCTTCTCCGGGAGGGACTCAGGGCGGCGAACAACTCAAAAGGGGGGAAAGGGGAACATAGAACAGAATACAAGTGATTAAAACAGGCAAGAATCACACAACCACACAAGTCGAGAGGGGAGGGGAACTCATCAACCCCAGGCCTGCCGGCAAAGCCAGGTTTTGACGGCTTTTCGGCTTTTCGGAAGGCCTGGAGAGAGGTGAGGGTCCGAATCCCTGCGGGGAGTTCGTTCCAGAGGGCCGGAGCTGCCACAGAGAAGGCCCTCCCCCGGATAGTAGCCAGGTGGCATTGGCTGGTAGATGGCACCCGGAGGAGGCCAACCCTGTGAGATCTAATGGGTCTGTGGGAGGTAATTGGCAGCAGGCGGTCTCTCAAGTACCCAGGTCCAATACCATGAAGGGCTTCATAAGTTACGACTAGCACTTTGAAGCGTATCCGGAGACCAATAGGCAGCCAGTGCAGCTCGCGGAGGATAGGTGTAACGTGGGTGTACCGAGATGCACCCACAATCGCTCGCGCGGCTGCGTTCTGGACGAGTTGAAGTCTCCGAATACTCTTCAAGGGCTGCCCCATGTAGAGCGCACTGGACAGCCACTGGACAGACCAAGATCCATCTGATTGGTCTTGATACAATCCATCAAAAGGAGATTTAAAACACTTCAAAAGCCTGACCCACAATTTCGCAAGTCGAACAGGGATCTGGCAGTCCTCGACTTATGACGGCTCATTTAATGATGGCTCGAAGTTACAACGGTGCTGGGAAAAGCGACTTGCGGCCAAGTGGCAGCATCCCCATGGTCACGTGACACTTGGCAAACGACTCATACTTATGACGGTGGCAGTGTCACGCGATCCCCTTTGCGACTTTCTGACAAGCAAAGTCAATGGGGAAGCCAGATTCACTTAACAACGGCGTTACTAATTTAACAAGTGCAGTGATTCGCTTAGAGAAAGTCATAAAATGGAACAAAACTCACTTAACAAATTTCTCGCTTAGCAATGTAAATTTTGTCCAGAGGGGAGCCAAATTCACTGTCTCATATTTATGACCGTTCCAATATCCTTTGGCAAGTGATCCATATTTATGACCGGGGTTGTGTTCCTCGGTCATGTGATAACCTTCTGCGAATTTCTGACAAGCTGAGTCAACGGAAAAGCCAGATTCACTTAACAACCGTGTTAAGAACTACAGTGATTCACTTAACAACCATGTTAAGAACTACAGCGATTTACTTAACAACTGTGTTAAGAACTACAGCGATTCACTTAACAACCATGATAAGAACTACAGTGATTCACTTAACAACCGTGTTAAGAACTACAGTGATTCACTTAACAACTGTGTTAAGAACTACAGTGATTCACTTAACAACCGTGTTAAGTACAGTGATTCACTTAACAACCATTAAGAACTACAGTGATTCACTTAACAACCATGTTAAGAACTACAGCGATTCACTTAACAACCGTGTTAAGAACTACAGTGATTCACTTAACAACCAAGTTAAGAACTACAGTGATTCACTTAACAACTGTGGCAAGAAAGGTCGCAAAATGGGACAAAATTGACTGAACAATTATCTCACTGAGCAACAGAAACTTTGGGCTCCATTGTGGTCGTAAGTCAAGGACTACCTGTAATGGTATGGGACAGGGGTGTCAAACTCAAGGCCAGTGGGTTGGATCCGGCTCACAGGGTGCTTAGATCTGGCCCGCCCGTGATCCTCCAGATCCTGGCAGAGGCCTCCAGCCACCACAGGGACCACTGACACCAGTGATGTTGAGCTGCCCCCCCCCCCCCGAGGTCAAACGCAACCCTTACGCGGCCCTCAATGAAAACGAGTCTGACACCGGTTGGTAAGTGAGAACGGCCTTGACAGACGGAGGAAGAAAAGCTGCCTAGGGAACAATCAGATAAGGGACAGCTGAGCCCTCAGCCGCATAACGGACGGAGGAAGAGATCCAGAAACGATTTCTCAGGCTATACAAGAGACCGAGGGAGATTCATACCTTCCGACTTGCGAGATTCGGTTGATGCAGCCTGATAATAAACTAGAATTCACTCACCTGGTCGTGGTCCCCTGTCTGGTCTACCTGGGAGGCTGACGCAGACTCACCTGAGCGTTTTGCGGATCATGTCTTCGTCGGTGATCCCGTAGTACGTGAGGGTTTCATTCCAAGTGGGATTTAAGGTATTCCGCAGTGTTTTGGTCCTCAGTTTGTTCGCCTGAGGCAGGGCGGGGGAGAGAGAAAATACGATAAATCAGTTTATATGCATAACTCAAGGCAGCGAACACACAGAACTTTCTTTCCTCCTACCATTTTCCTCACAACAACCCTGTGAGGTGGGTTGGGCTGAAACAGCGGTGGGTTTCAGCTGATACGCCTTGGTACGGGCAGCAACCACTGTACCGGAACAATATTTAAGCCAACTGTGCGATGTGCGCATGCATGCGCAGCGCATGGTGCCTGCCCAATACCCTGCCGAGCAGCTGGAGCATCGCAGGGCGGTGGGTGCGCATGCATGCGCAGCGCCCGTGCCCATGGTGGATGCCCAGCCCCGTCGCAGTGTACCGATTGCGACGGGATCCGGAACCCACCACTGGGCTGAAAGCAAGCTTTCGTGCCTAAGGGCGGGACTAGAACTCACTGCCTCCTGGTGATTGGGGCAAGGGTTACCCAGACGACTTTCATGCCTAAGGTGCGGCTAGAGCTCACCGTTTCCTGGCGATTGGCCCAGAATCACTCGGAAGCTTTCATGCCTAAGGCTGTACTAGAACTCACGGTCTCCTGGTGATTGGCGCAAAGTCACTCAGCTGGCTTTCATGCGTAAAACAGAACTAGAATTCACAGTTTCATGGCTATTTGCGCAGTCACCCAGTCCGCTTTCATATCTAAGGCGGGACTAGAACTCACCGTCTCCTGGTGGTTGACCCACAGTTACCCAATCAGCTTTCATATCTAAGGCAGGACTAGAACTCACCATCTCCTGGTGATTGACCCACAGTTACCCAATCAGCTTTCATATCTAAGGCGGGACTAGAACTCACCATCTCCTGGTGATTGATCCGCAGTCACCCAATCAGCTTTCATATCTAAGGCGGGACTAGAACTCACCATCTCCTGGTGATTGACCCACAGTTACCAAATCAGCTATCATATCTAAGGCGGGACTAGAACTCCCCATCCCCTGGTGATTGACCTACAGTTACCCAATCAGCTTTCATATCTAAGGCAGGACTAGAACTCACCATCTCCTGGTGATTGACCCACAGTTACACAATCAGCTTTCATATCTAAGGCAGGACTAGAACTCCCCATCCCCTGGTGATTGACCCACCGTTACCCAATCCGCTTTCATATCTAAGGTGGGACTAGAACTCACCATCTCCTTGTGATTGACCCACAGTCACCCAATCAGCTTTCATATCTAAGGCGGGACTAGAACTCACCATCTCCTGGTGATTGATCCACAGACATCCAGTCAGCTTTCATATCTAAGGTGGGACTAGAACTCACCATCTCCTTGTGATTGACCCACAGTCACCCAATCAGCTTTCATATCTAAGGCGGGACTAGAACTCACCATCTCCTGGTGATTGATCCACAGTCACCCAATCAGCTTTCATATCTAAGGCGGGACTAGAACTCACCGTCTCCTGGTAATTGACCCACAGTCACCCAATCAGCTTTCATATCTAAGGCGGGACTAGAACTCACCGTCTCCTGGTGATTGGTCCAAGCAGGCTTTTGTGCTTAAGGATTGTCTAGAAAGTTACCATCAGAAGTTGAACACAACTTGCAGAGTACCTAGTCCTCAACATACACATATTTGTTTAGTGACTGTTCAAACCTATAACCAAAAAGTGACTTAAGAACATTGCAGCATTCCTACACTTAACTTAAACAAAATTGAGGTGTTTGGCAATATACCTCTCTTAACGATATCATATTCAGGGGCACATGATCACAATTTCTGATCTTCCCAGCCAGCTTCCAACAAGCAGCATCAATGGGGAAGCCAGATCTGCTTAACGACCGTGTGAATCAACTGCAGTGATTCACTTAACAACCGTGCAAAAAAAAACTCCCAAAATTAGGCGTGTTCTCGCTTAATATACATTGCCTGGTGTAGGGAAGGTGAAGTCACAACCGCAGTCGTAAGTACAGGTAATCCTCGATTTAAAACAGTTCATTTAGCGGCCATCCAAAGTTACGACAAAAAGCGACTTACGACCGTTTTCCACGCTTTTGTAGCATCCCCACAATCACTTGGAATAAAATTCAGAGGCTCGGCAACTGGTTCGCATTTATGACAGGCGCAGCGTCCCGGGGGGGGGGGAGTCACGCGATTTCCCCTCTTGCGACCTCCTGGCAAGCAAAGCCGCCGGGGAAGCCTAATTCACTTAACGACCGTGTTGCTAATTTAACAAGTGCCGTGATTGACTTAACAACTGTGTGTGTGGGGGGGGGGAAAGATCATAAAACGGCGCAAAAACACAGTTAAGAAATTTCTCACTTAGCCACGCACGTTTTGGGGTCAGTCGCGGTCGTAAGTGGAGGACTAACTGTATTTGCTGCAGAATTCTGCAGCATGCAGACTTTGTGCCCTTTGAAAATGCCAAAGAAAATATACGGCTTGAACCAAGAAGCTGCCAAGCATTGTGCCATCCTAAAAAAGGAATTGACCTTTCTTGTAAAGAAGACATATGCAGTCAGGGCCCTCTGTAAAACTCCGCACGGGGCGGGATGTGAGAGTTAGCGGGGTGGAATGGCAGTTAAGGAGAATATAATAGGGTTCCCGGCCCTTTAAAACGACTCCGTAACTCAGCCTAATAATAATAATAATAATAATATATTGCTGACATTCAGTGGAATGGCTGCTCTAGTTTATTTCCTGGAGTTTTGTTCCGTTCTTGAAAATAAGCATCCATTTTCAAGGGAGAGTTTTATCCTTGCCCGACTCCAGGAGTTTTGAGAAGGCTCGGCTTGTTTTGACCCTTCCTGTGGTGGGTATAGGATAGGATGGGATGGAATAGGATAGCAGTGAATAGAATAGAATAGAATAGAGTAGAGTAGAGTAGAGTAGAGTAGAGTAGAGTAGAGTAGAGTAGAGCAGAGTAGAGCAGAATAGAATAGAATAGAGTAGAGTAGAGCAGAGTAGAGCAGAGTAGAGCAGAATAGAATAGAGTAGAGTAGAGTAGAGCGGAGTAGAGCAGAATAGAATAGAATAGAGTAGAGTAGAGTAGAGCAGAGTAGAGCAGAATAGAATAGAGTAGAGTAGAGTAGAGTAGAGTAGAGCAGAGTAGAGCAGAGTAGAGCAGAATAGAGTAGAGTAGAGTAGAGTAGAGTAGAGCAGAGTAGAGCAGAATAGAATAGAATAGAGTAGAGTAGAGAAGAGAAGAGTAGAGCAGAATAGAGTAGAGTAGAGTAGAGTAGAGTAGAGTAGAGCAGAGCAGAGCAGAGCAGAATAGAATAGAGTAGAGTAGAGTAGAGCAGAGTAGAGCAGAATAGAATAGAGGAGAGGAGAGGAGAGGAGAGCACAGTAGAGCAGAGTAGAGCAGAATAGAATAGAATAGAGTAGAGTAGAGTAGAGCAGAGTAGAGCAGAATAGAATAGAGTAGAGCAGAGTAGAGCAGAATAGAGTAGAGTAGAGTAGAGCAGAGCAGAGCAGAGCAGAGCAGAATAGAATAGAGTAGAGTAGAGCAGAGTAGAGCAGAATAGAATAGAGTAGAGTAGAGTAGAGCAGAGTAGAGCAGAGTAGAGCAGAATAGAATAGAATAGAGTAGAGTAGAGCAGAGTAGAGCAGAATAGAATAGAATAGAATAGAGTAGAGTAGAGTAGAGCAGAGCAGAGTAGAGCAGAATAGAATAGAGTAGAGTAGAGCAGAGTAGAGCAGAATAGAATAGAGTAGAGCAGAGTAGAGCAGAATAGAATAGAGTAGAGTAGAGCAGAGTAGAGCAGAATAGAATAGAGTAGAGTAGAGCAGAGTAGAGTAGAATAGAATAGAGTAGAGCAGAGTAGAGCAGAATAGAATAGAGTAGAGTAGAGTAGAGCAGAGTAGAGCAGAATAGAATAGAGTAGAGTAGAGTAGAGCAGAGTAGAGCAGAATAGAATAGAGTAGAGTAGAGTAGAGCAGAGTAGAGCAGAATAGAATAGAATAGAGTAGAGTAGAGTAGAGCAGAGTAGAGCAGAATAGAATAGAATAGAGTAGAGTAGAGCAGAGTAGAGCAGAATAGAATAGAATAGAGTAGAGTAGAGTAGAGTAGAGTAGAGCAGAGTAGAGCAGAATAGAATAGAATAGAGTAGAGTAGAGTAGAGTAGAGTAGAATAGAATAGAGTAGAGTAGAGTAGAATAGAATAGAATAGAGTAGAGTAGAATAGAGTAGAGTAGAGCAGAATAGAATAGAATAGAGTAGAGTAGAGCAGAGTAGAGCAGAATAGAGCAGAATAGAATAGAATAGAGTAGAGTAGAGTAGAGTAGAGCAGAGTAGAGCAGAATAGAATAGAATAGAGTAGAGTAGAGTAGAGTAGAGCAGAGTAGAGCAGAATAGAATAGAGTAGAGTAGAGTAGAGTAGAGCAGAGTAGAGCAGAATAGAATAGAATAGAGTAGAGTAGAGTATAGCAGAGTAGAGCAGAATAGAATAGAATAGAGTAGAGTAGAGTAGAGCAGAGTAGAGCAGAATAGAATAGAATAGAATAGAATAGAGTAGAGTAGAGTAGAGCAGAGTAGAGCAGAATAGAATAGAATAGAGTAGAGTAGAGTAGAGTAGAGCAGAGTAGAGCAGAATAGAATAGAATAGAGTAGAGTAGAGTAGAGTAGAGCAGAGTAGAGCAGAATAGAATAGAATAGAGTAGAGTAGAGTAGAGCAGAGTAGAGCAGAATAGAATAGAATAGAATAGAGTAGAGCAGAGTAGAGCAGAATAGAATAGAGTAGAGTAGAGTAGAGTAGAGTAGAGCAGAGTAGAGCAGAATAGAATAGAGTAGAGTAGAGCAGAGTAGAGTAGAATAGAATAGAGTAGAGCAGAGTAGAGCAGAATAGAATAGAATAGAGTAGAGTAGAGCAGAGTAGAGCAGAATAGAATAGAGTAGAGTAGAGTAGAGCAGAGTAGAGCAGAATAGAATAGAATAGAATAGAGTAGAGTAGAGTAGAGCAGAGTAGAGCAGAATAGAATAGAATAGAGTAGAGTAGAGTAGAGTAGAGTAGAGTAGAGTAGAGCAGAGTAGAGCAGAATAGAATAGAGTAGAGTAGAGCAGAGTAGAGCAGAATAGAATAGAATAGAGTAGAGTAGAGTAGAGTAGAGCAGAGTAGAGCAGAATAGAATAGAGTAGAGTAGAGTAGAATAGAGTAGAGTAGAGTAGAGTAGAATAGAATAGAGTAGAGTAGAATAGAGTAGAGTAGAGCAGAATAGAATACAATAGAGTAGAGTAGAGTAGAGTAGAGCAGAGTAGAGCAGAATAGAATAGAATAGAGTAGAGTAGAGTAGAGCAGAGTAGAGCAGAATAGAATAGAATAGAGTAGAGTAGAGTAGAGTAGAGCAGAGTAGAGCAGAATAGAATAGAATAGAGTAGAGTAGAGTAGAATAGAGTAGAGTAGAGTAGAATAGAATAGAATAGAGTAGAGTAGAGTAGAGTAGAGTAGAGCAGAGTAGAGCAGAATAGAATAGAATAGAGTAGAGTAGAGCAGAGTAGAGCAGAGTAGAGCAGAATAGAATAGAGTAGAGTAGAGTAGAGCGGAGTAGAGCAGAATAGAATAGAATAGAGTAGAGTAGAGTAGAGCAGAGTAGAGCAGAATAGAATAGAGTAGAGTAGAGTAGAGTAGAGTAGAGCAGAGTAGAGCAGAGTAGAGCAGAATAGAATAGAGTAGAGTAGAGTAGAGTAGAGCAGAGTAGAGCAGAATAGAATAGAATAGAGTAGAGTAGAGAAGAGAAGAGTAGAGCAGAATAGAGTAGAGTAGAGTAGAGTAGAGTAGAGTAGAGCAGAGCAGAGCAGAGCAGAATAGAATAGAGTAGAGTAGAGTAGAGTAGAGCAGAATAGAATAGAGGAGAGGAGAGGAGAGGAGAGCACAGTAGAGCAGAGTAGAGCAGAATAGAATAGAATAGAGTAGAGTAGAGTAGAGCAGAGTAGAGCAGAATAGAATAGAGTAGAGCAGAGTAGAGCAGAATAGAGTAGAGTAGAGTAGAGCAGAGCAGAGCAGAGCAGAATAGAATAGAGTAGAGTAGAGCAGAGTAGAGCAGAATAGAATAGAGTAGAGTAGAGTAGAGCAGAGTAGAGCAGAGTAGAGCAGAATAGAATAGAATAGAGTAGAGTAGAGCAGAGTAGAGCAGAATAGAATAGAATAGAATAGAGTAGAGTAGAGTAGAGCAGAGCAGAGTAGAGCAGAATAGAATAGAGTAGAGTAGAGTAGAGCAGAATAGAATAGAGTAGAGTAGAGCAGAGTAGAGCAGAATAGAATAGAGTAGAGTAGAGCAGAGTAGAGCAGAATAGAATAGAGTAGAGTAGAGCAGAGTAGAGTAGAATAGAATAGAGTAGAGCAGAGTAGAGCAGAATAGAATAGAATAGAGTAGAGCAGAGTAGAGCAGAATAGAATAGAGTAGAGTAGAGTAGAGCAGAGTAGAGCAGAATAGAATAGAATAGAGTAGAGTAGAGTAGAGCAGAGTAGAGCAGAATAGAATAGAATAGAGTAGAGTAGAGTAGAGCAGAGTAGAGTAGAATAGAATAGAATAGAGTAGAGTAGAGTAGAGCAGAGTAGAGCAGAATAGAATAGAATAGAGTAGAGTAGAGTAGAATAGAGTAGAGTAGAGTAGAATAGAATAGAATAGAGTAGAGTAGAGTAGAATAGAGTAGAGTAGAGCAGAATAGAATAGAATAGAGTAGAGTAGAGTAGAGCAGAGTAGAGCAGAGTAGAGCAGAATAGAATAGAATAGAGTAGAGTAGAGTAGAGTAGAGCAGAGTAGAGCAGAATAGAATAGAATAGAGTAGAGTAGAGTAGAGCAGAATAGAATAGAGTAGAGTAGAGTAGAGCAGAGTAGAGCAGAATAGAATAGAATAGAGTAGAGTAGAGTAGAGCAGAGTAGAGCAGAATAGAATAGAATAGAGTAGAGTAGAGTAGAGCAGAGTAGAGCAGAATAGAATAGAATAGAGTAGAGTAGAGTAGAATAGAGTAGAGTAGAGTAGAATAGAATAGAATAGAGTAGAGTAGAGTAGAATAGAGTAGAGTAGAGCAGAATAGAATAGAATAGAGTAGAGTAGAGTAGAGCAGAGTAGAGCAGAGTAGAGCAGAATAGAATAGAATAGAGTAGAGTAGAGTAGAGTAGAGCAGAGTAGAGCAGAATAGAATAGAATAGAGTAGAGTAGAGTAGAGTAGAGTAGAGTAGAGCAGAGTAGAGCAGAATAGAATAGAGTAGAGTAGAGTAGAGTAGAGCAGAGTAGAGCAGAATAGAATAGAATAGAGTAGAGTAGAGTAGAGTAGAGTAGAGCAGAGTAGAGCAGAATAGAATAGAATAGAGTAGAGTAGAGTAGAGCAGAGTAGAGCAGAATAGAATAGAATAGAATAGAGTAGAGTAGAGTAGAGCAGAGTAGAGCAGAATAGAATAGAATAGAGTAGAGTAGAGTAGAGTAGAGTAGAGCAGAATAGAATAGAATAGAGTAGAGTAGAGTAGAATAGAGTAGAGTAGAGTAGAATAGAATAGAGTAGAGTAGAATAGAGTAGAGTAGAGCAGAATAGAATAGAATAGAGTAGAGTAGAGTAGAGTAGAGCAGAGTAGAGCAGAATAGAATAGAATAGAGTAGAGTAGAGTAGAGCAGAGCAGAGTAGAGCAGAATAGAATAGAATAGAGTAGAGTAGAGTAGAGTAGAGCAGAGTAGAGCAGAATAGAATAGAATAGAGTAGAGTAGAGTAGAATAGAGTAGAGTAGAGTAGAATAGAATAGAATAGAGTAGAGTAGAGTAGAGTAGAGTAGAGTAGAGCAGAGTAGAGCAGAATAGAATAGAATAGAGTAGAGTAGAGCAGAGTAGAGCAGAGTAGAGCAGAATAGAATAGAGTAGAGTAGAGTAGAGCGGAGTAGAGCAGAATAGAATAGAATAGAGTAGAGTAGAGTAGAGCAGAGTAGAGCAGAATAGAATAGAGTAGAGTAGAGTAGAGTAGAGTAGAGCAGAGTAGAGCAGAGTAGAGCAGAATAGAATAGAGTAGAGTAGAGTAGAGTAGAGCAGAGTAGAGCAGAATAGAATAGAATAGAGTAGAGTAGAGAAGAGAAGAGTAGAGCAGAATAGAGTAGAGTAGAGTAGAGTAGAGTAGAGTAGAGCAGAGCAGAGCAGAGCAGAATAGAATAGAGTAGAGTAGAGTAGAGCAGAGTAGAGCAGAATAGAATAGAGGAGAGGAGAGGAGAGGAGAGCACAGTAGAGCAGAGTAGAGCAGAATAGAATAGAATAGAGTAGAGTAGAGTAGAGCAGAGTAGAGCAGAATAGAATAGAGTAGAGCAGAGTAGAGCAGAATAGAGTAGAGTAGAGTAGAGCAGAGCAGAGCAGAGCAGAATAGAATAGAGTAGAGCAGAGTAGAGCAGAATAGAATAGAGTAGAGTAGAGTAGAGCAGAGTAGAGCAGAGTAGAGCAGAATAGAATAGAATAGAGTAGAGTAGAGCAGAGTAGAGCAGAATAGAATAGAATAGAATAGAGTAGAGTAGAGTAGAGCAGAGCAGAGTAGAGCAGAATAGAATAGAGTAGAGTAGAGTAGAGCAGAATAGAATAGAGTAGAGTAGAGCAGAGTAGAGCAGAATAGAATAGAGTAGAGTAGAGCAGAGTAGAGTAGAATAGAATAGAGTAGAGCAGAGTAGAGCAGAATAGAATAGAATAGAGTAGAGCAGAGTAGAGCAGAATAGAATAGAGTAGAGTAGAGTAGAGCAGAGTAGAGCAGAATAGAATAGAATAGAGTAGAGTAGAGTAGAGCAGAATAGAATAGAGTAGAGTAGAGCAGAGTAGAGCAGAATAGAATAGAGTAGAGTAGAGCAGAGTAGAGCAGAATAGAATAGAGTAGAGTAGAGCAGAGTAGAGTAGAATAGAATAGAGTAGAGCAGAGTAGAGCAGAATAGAATAGAATAGAGTAGAGCAGAGTAGAGCAGAATAGAATAGAGTAGAGTAGAGTAGAGCAGAGTAGAGCAGAATAGAATAGAGTAGAGTAGAGCAGAGTAGAGCAGAATAGAATAGAGTAGAGTAGAGTAGAGCAGAGCAGAGCAGAATAGAATAGAGTAGAGTAGAGCAGAGTAGAGCAGAATAGAATAGAATAGAGTAGAGTAGAGCAGAGTAGAGCAGAGTAGAGCAGAATAGAATAGAATAGAGTAGAGTAGAGCAGAGTAGAGCAGAATAGAATAGAATAGAATAGAGTAGAGTAGAGTAGAGCAGAGCAGAGTAGAGCAGAATAGAATAGAGTAGAGTAGAGTAGAGCAGAATAGAATAGAGTAGAGTAGAGCAGAGTAGAGCAGAATAGAATAGAGTAGAGTAGAGCAGAGTAGAGTAGAATAGAATAGAGTAGAGCAGAGTAGAGCAGAATAGAATAGAATAGAGTAGAGCAGAGTAGAGCAGAATAGAATAGAGTAGAGTAGAGTAGAGCAGAGTAGAGCAGAATAGAATAGAATAGAGTAGAGTAGAGTAGAGCAGAATAGAATAGAGTAGAGTAGAGCAGAGTAGAGCAGAATAGAATAGAGTAGAGTAGAGCAGAGTAGAGCAGAATAGAATAGAGTAGAGTAGAGCAGAGTAGAGTAGAATAGAATAGAGTAGAGCAGAGTAGAGCAGAATAGAATAGAATAGAGTAGAGCAGAGTAGAGCAGAATAGAATAGAGTAGAGTAGAGTAGAGCAGAGTAGAGCAGAATAGAATAGAATAGAGTAGAGTAGAGTAGAGCAGAATAGAATAGAATAGAGTAGAGTAGAGTAGAGCAGAGCAGAATAGAATAGAATAGAATAGAGTAGAGTAGAGTAGAGTAGAGCAGAGTAGAGCAGAATAGAATAGAATAGAGTAGAGTAGAGTAGAATAGAGTAGAGTAGAGTAGAATAGAATAGAATAGCAATGGGAAGGGAAGGGAAGAGAAAAGAAAAAGATAATCTATTGAGAATGGAATGAAATGGAATAGAATAGAATAGAATAGAATAGCAATGGGAAGGGAAGGGAAGAGAAAAGAAAAAGATAATCTATTGAGAATGGAATGAAATGGAATAGAATAGAATAGAATAGAATAGCAATGGGAAGGGAAGGGAAGAGAAAAGAAAAAGATAATCTATTGAGAATGGAATGAAATGGAATGGAATAGAATAGAATAGAATAGCAATGGGAAGGGAAGGGAAGGGAAGAGAAGATAATATTGAGATTAAGAATGGAATGAAATGGAATAGAATAGAATCTGAATAGAATAGAATAGAATAGAATAGAATAGAATAGAATAGAATAGAATGGAATGGAATAGAATAGAATAGAATAGAATAGCAATGGGAAGGGAAGGGAAGAGAAAAGAAAAAGATAATCTATTGAGAATGGAATGAAATGGAATAGAATAGAATAGAATAGAATAGAATAGCAATGGGAAGGGAAGGGAAGAAAAGATAATATTGAGATTAAGAATGGAATGAAATGGAATAGAATAGAATCTGAATAGAATAGAATAGAATAGCAATGGGAAGGGAAGGGAAGAGAAAAGAAAAAGATAATCTATTGAGAATGGAATGAAATGGAATAGAATAGAATAGAATAGAATAGCAATGGGAAGGGAAGGGAAGAGAAAAGAAAAAGATAATCTATTGAGAATGGAATGAAATGGAATGGAATAGAATAGAATAGAATAGCAATGGGAAGGGAAGGGAAGGGAAGAGAAGATAATATTGAGATTAAGAATGGAATGAAATGGAATAGAATAGAATCTGAATAGAATAGAATAGAATAGAATAGAATAGAATAGAATAGAATAGAATGGAATAGAATAGAATAGAATAGAATAGCAATGGGAAGGGAAGGGAAGAGAAAAGAAAAAGATAATCTATTGAGAATGGAATGAAATGGAATAGAATAGAATAGAATAGAATAGAATAGCAATGGGAAGGGAAGGGAAGAAAAGATAATATTGAGATTAAGAATGGAATGAAATGGAATAGAATAGAATCTGAATAGAATAGAATAGAATAGCAATGGGAAGGGAGGGAAGGGAAAGGAAGGAAAGAGAAGGGAAGGGAAGGGAAGGGAAGGGAAGAGAAGAGGATAATCTATTGAGAATGGAATTAAATGGAATAGAATCTGAATCGAATCGAATCGAATAGCAATAGCAATAGCAATAGCAATGGGAAGGGAAGGAAGGGAAGGGAAGGGAAGAGAAGAGAAGAGAAGAGAAGAGAAGAGAAGAGAAGAGAAGAGAAGAGAAGAGAAGAGAAGAGAAGAGAAGAGAAGAGAAGAAGATAATCTATTGAGAATGGAATGAAATGGAATGGAATAGAATCTAAATAGAATAGAATAGAAAACAGTGAATATGATAGAAATATAGAATAGAATAGAATAGAATAATGGAAGGTGAATTGAACTGAATGAAACCAAATCGAATAGGAATAGGAATAGAATCTTTATTGAGAATGGAACAGAAGAAGAGAGGAGAGGAGAAGAGGAGGGGAGGGGAGGAGAAGATAATGGAATTGGATGGAATGGAATAGAATAGAATAGAATAGAATCTTTAATGAGAATGGAGAAGGGAAGGGAAGGGAAGAGAAGAGAAGAGAAGAGAAGAGAAGAGAAGAGAAGGGAAGAGAAGAGGTAAGAAGAGGTGACCGGGTATCTCTGCTTTGTGACTTCCACCTTGATCCCTGTCAAACTCACCCATCCAACCATCTTCATCCCAACCATCAGATTTACCGCTCAGCTGTGAAACCAAACTGATTAAGCCAATCAGTTAGATCCATGATGGGTAAGAGTGAATCAATCAGAAAAACAGACTGGCCCAATTAACCTTGATGAAGCCGACATAGGACTGTGATTGCTTAAATGCTGTGAAGGATCCGCGAGAGACAACAAGGAAGGAATGCGCTGCCAGAGGTTTCGGGGACTGCAGAATAATTCAGCCAAGATGGCAGCCTTTCCCTGGTGATCAGGTGATCAAAACCTGGGCAGTTGGCAACTGGCATGTACTTACGACAGTTGCACTGTCCTGAGCACCCGGGACAACCATTTGCAGCTGGTTTCCAACGAGCAAAGTCAATGAGGAAAGCCAGGTTTGCTTAATGACGACACGATTCACTTAACAACTATATGGGTTCCCTTCATAATTGTGGCAGAAATGCAAAACTCGCTTAACCATGAGCCATGATGGCATAGTAATTAGGCTGCAGTATTGCAGTATTAACTCTGCCCACAGCCACGTTGTTCGATCCTGATCGGCTCAAGGTTGACTCAGCCTTCCGTCCTTCCAATGTCAGTAAAATGAGGACCCAGATTGTTGGGGGGGGGGGCAAGAGGCTGACTCTGTAAACCGCTTAGAGAGGGCTGTGAAGCACTGTGAAGCGGTATATAAGTCTAAGTGCTATTGCTTGCAAAGGAAGGGAAGGAGGGAGGGAGAGAAGAAGAAAATAAGGAAGGAGGGAGGGAAGGAAGGAGGGAAGAAGGAAGGGAGGAAAGGAAGGAAGGAAGGAAGGAAGGAAGGAAGGAAGGAAGGAAGGAAGGAAGGAAGGAGGGAATCTGTGGTGGCACGGTGGTTATAATGCAGTATTGCAGGCAACTCTGCCCACATCCAGGAAGTTCGATCCTGACCAGCTCAAGATTGACTCATCCTTCCATCCTTCCAAGGTTGGTAAAATGAGGACCCAGATTGTTGGGGGGCAAGAGGCTGACTCTGTAAACCGCTTAAAGAGGGCTGTAAAGCACTATGAAGCGGTATATAAGTCTATGGGCTATTGCGTGCAAAGGAAGGGAAGGAGGGAGGGAGAGAAGAAAAAAATAAGGAAGGAGGGAAGGAGGGAGGGAGGGAAGGAAGGGGGGAAGAAGGGAGGGAGGAAAGGAAGGAAGGAAGGAAGGAAGGAAGGAAGGAAGGAAGGAAGGAAGGAAGGAAGGAAGGAATCTGTGGTGGCACGGTGGTTATAATGCAGTATTGCAGGTAACTCTGTCCACAGCCAGGAAGTTCGATCCTGACCAGCTCAAGATTGACTCAGCTTTTCATCCTTCCAAGGTTGGTAAAATGAGGACCCAGATTGTTGGGGGCAAGAGGCTGACTCTGTAAACCGCTTAAAGAGGGCTATACAGCACTATGAAGCGGTATATAAGTCTACGGGCTATTGCTTGTAAAGGGAGGGAGGGAGAAAGGGAGGGAGAAAGGGAGAAAAGGAGGGAGAGAGGGAAGGAAGGAAGGAAACTGAGAAGGAAGTGAAACGAGAAGGAAGGAAGACGTGGTTATATCGTGATTAGAATGCAATATTGCAGGCTAACTCTGCCCACAGCTAGGAAGTTCGATCCTGACCGGCTGAAGGTTGACTCAGCCTTCCGTCCTTCCGAGTTGGATTAATGAGGACCCAGATTTTGGGGGGCAAGAGGCTGACTCTGTAAACTGCTTAGAGAGGGCTGTAAAAGCACTGCGAAGCGGTATATAAGTCTAAGTGATATTGCTCGCGAAGGAAGAAAGGGAGGGAGGGATGGGAGAGGGAGGGAAGAAGAAAAAATGAAGGAGGGAAGGAAGGAATCCGTGGTGGCACGGTGCTTATAATGCAGTATTGCAGATAACTCTGCCCACAGCCAGGAAGTTCAATCCTGACCAGCTCAAGGTTGACTCAGCCTTCCATCCTTCCAAGGTCGGTAAAATGAGGACCCAGATTGTTGGGGGCAAGGAGTTGATTCTGTAAACCGCTTAGAGAGGGCGGTAAAGCATCAATGTTCCAGCATCTCAGGGGTTGCCCCAAAGAAGAGGGAGTCAAGCCATTCACCAATGCACAAGAAGCAATGGGTGGAAACTAATCAAGGAGAGAAGCAACCTAGAATTAAGGAGAAATTTTCTGACAGTGCGAACAATTAATCAGTGGAACAACTTGTCACCAGAAGTTGTGAATGCCCCAACACTGGAAGTCTTTAAGAAGATGTAGAAAAGATGCAGAGACTCTGGAAAGAGTGCAGAGAAGAGCAAGAAAGAGGATTAGTGGACTGGAGACTAAAACATAGGAAGAACGGTTGCAGGAACTGGGTAGGTCTAGTTTAATGAAAAGAAGGACCAGGGGAGACATGATAGCATCTTCCAATATCTCAGGGGTTGCCACAAAGAAGAGGGAGTCAAGCTATTCTCCAAAGCCTTTAAGTCTTTAAGAAGAGACTGGAAAACCACTGGTCTGAAATGGTATAGGGTCTCCTGCTTGAGCAAGGGGTTGGACTAGAAGACCTCCAAGGCCCCTTCCAGCTCTGTTATTCTATCCCATTCTACTATGAAGCAGTATATAAATCTGCTACTGCTATTAACAACTGTCTCGCTTAGGAGTAGAAATTTTGAGGTGGTAAGTCGACGGCTCCCGGGGATGAAAATATCATCATTTTTTACGATTTAATTCACTCTCTCGTACGCTTCGCATCCCTCTTCTTTGGAAGACGGATTCCTTTTGAAAGCAAACAACGTTAGAACCGGTGATTTAATCAGATTTGCAGAACTGATCCGTTTCTTCCACAGGGGTAAACTTTAAATTAGTAAGGATGATGGAAAGAAAGGTAAAGGAATCGGAGAAACAAGAGAGAGAGAGAGAGAGAAGGCAGGGAACCTGCCATTATTAACGACGAGTAATTTTGCTTAAACAAGGATATCAAAGGTGGCTGGGCTGTGATCGTCCCCTCTGGCTTTGTCATTATTTGCAAGGATTGGATTAGCAGCAGATCAGCTCCAGAAATTTTTTTAGTAATTTACTTCAAAGCATGTCATCATCTCTTGGCTTAACCTATTTCAAGACATGTCAGAAAAAAGGAAGTAGGTGAGGTTTACTCATTAACTCCACCGCCGAACTTCTAAAGGGAGAAGGAAAATTCTAAATTCATTGAATGTGATGATTTTCGGCTTGGGGGGTGGGGGGTGTACCGAATACTCAATTAATTTACTCAGTTAATTGGTAGCTTCCCCCCCCCAAAAAAAACATATACAGGATGTCCTCGACCTGTGACCAGAATTGAGCCCGAAACCTCTGTTGCTAATAGTCTGCTATTAAGCGGATTTTGCCAAATTTTAAGATCTTTTTGCACCAGTTGTAAACAACTGCCTTTGTTAAGTGAATCACACAGTCGTTAAGCGAATCTGGCTTCCCCGTTGAATTTGCTTGTTGGAAAAGGAGGTAAAGTAGGTGATATTTACTCATTAACTCCACCGATGAGCTTCTAAAAGGAGAAGGAAATTTTTTAAAATTTAATATCACGGTTTTCGGCTTGGGGAAGAGTATTGAATAATTAATTTACTCAGTTAATTGGTAGCTTTTCCACCCAAACATGTAGACATAGACCTCAACTTACGACCACAATGGAACCTGAAATCTCCATTGCTAAGCAAGATCGGTGTTAAGCGGGTTCTGCCCCATTTTGCAACCTTTTTGCTCCAGGTGTGAAGAGAACCCCTTCTGTTGTTAAGTGAATCATGCAGTCGTTGAGCGAATCTGGCTTCCCCATTAACTTTTCCAAATGCATATTTTTCTGTGTATTTTAGAGAAACCTGGAGCAAATATATTTATTTTATTTTATTTATTAGACACATTTATATGCCGCCCAATCCCGAAGGACTCCGGGATATATGTCTGTTTGTGTGTATGTGTGTGTGTGTCTGTGTCTGTGTGTGTCTGTGTATGTTCCAGCATTGAGGACTATTGCAGCGGTGACGGGATCAGAATCTGGACATTTGGCCGCTGGTTCATATTTACGACGGCCGTGGAGTCCCGGGGTCATGGGATCTCGCTTGTCAGCGACTTCTGACAAGCAAAGTCCGATTCAGTTAACAACCTCTGACCAACTTAACAACTGCAATGGTTCGCTTAACAACGGTGGCGAAAAAGGTCATCGAACGGGACAAAACCTGGCCATTTTCTTGCTTAGCGATGGAAACTTTGGGCTCGGTTCAGGTCGTAAGCCGAGGACTATCTCTAAGCCAGATAGCAGTACCACTTATATAGATTTAAATACCGCTTCATAGTGCTTTACAGCCCTCTCTAAGCGGTTTAGAGTCAGCCTCTTGCCCCCAACAATCTGGGTCCTCATTTTAATGACCACGGAAAAATGGAAGGCTTGAGCCACTCAGGATCAAACTTCCTGGATGTGGGCAGAGTTAGCCTGCAATACTGCATTATAACCACAGTGCCACCATGGATTCCTTCCTTCCTTCCTTCCTTCCTGGTAATGGACCTGGGTACTTGAGAGACCGCCTGCTGCCAATTACCTCCCAAAGACCCATTAGATCACACAGAGCAGGCCTCCTCCGGGTTCCCTCCACCAGCCAATGTCATCTGGCTACTACCCGGGGGAGGGCCTTCTCTGTAGCAGCTCCGGCCCTCTGGAACGAACTCCCCGCAGGGATTCGTACCCTCACCTCTCTCCAGGCCTTCCGAAAAGCCATTAAAACCTGGCTGTGTCGGCAGGCCTGGGGTCGATGAGTTCCCTTCCCCTCTCGAATCGTGTGGCTGTTGGTTGTTTTTAAATGCCCTGTATTTTTGTAGTTTTTGTGTTTTTCCCTTCTCCTCCTTGGGTTTGTGCGCCACCCTGAGTCCCGCAGGAAATAGGGCAGCATATAAATAAAATGAAACTCGAAACTTCCTTCCTTCCTTCCTTCCTTCCTTCCTTCCTTCCTTCCTTCCTTCCTTCCTTCCTTCCTTCCTTCCTCTTTTCTCCATTCTCCTCCATTTCTCCCTCTCTTTCTCTTTACTTTGCCTTCCTTCCTTCCTTCCTTTTATTCCTTCCTTCCTTTTTTTCCTTCCCTCCCTCCCTCCCTCGCACTTAGACTTGTATACCGCTTCACAGTGCTTTACAGCCCTCTCTCTGCAAGTTACAGAGTCAACAATATTGCCCCCCAACAATTTGGGTTCCTCGTTTTACCGACCTTAGAAGGATGGCAGGCTGAGTCAGCCTTCAACCGGTCAGGATCGAACTTCTGGCAGCCGGCAGAATTACCCTGCAGTACTGATTTTAACCACTGCACCGTCACACAGCTCAGAATGTTTCGGCAGTTTTCTATTGGAGGATTAGGATGTCGGCTTCTCTGTTTTCCACACAGGTGCATTGTTACCCTTAACACGATGCTGACCTTTTTCACAGCAAATCTGCCCGGTTTTTTACAACCTCCGTCCCAATTGTTCCCCAATTACGCCAACGTCTTTTCCCTCGTCTGCCACTGCTAGGCCTGCCCCTGTATATGTAGTTAGGATTTTTCACACGCAACATTTTAGAGTCGCTCACATTAAAAAAAAAAAGGAAATAGGTCAAGCACAGGAGAAATTGCCTGTAGAGATTGCTCGAGTGTGTGTTTTGTTTTTCACACCAGTGTTGTGGCCTGCCAGTGGCCAGCAGAGCTGGCAGCAGATTCAGGCAGTGAGGAGGGTTGGGGAGGAACCTGGGCCAGTCCTGGAGTCTGGGGAAGGCTCGGATGAGGGCTCCGTGTCGGAGGCAGAGAGGGTGGCATGGCCGTCCGACAGTTATCAGCTGCTTTCAGAGTCGGATATCAGTGGGGCAGAAGAACAGCTGGAGCCTGTTCCCAGTGTGCACATGCGCAGAGTTGCCAGACGAAGGGAGCAGCTAAAGAACAGGGGTCGACTTGGGAGGAAGGCCACAGGTGGACGGTGAATGGCCCCTCCCAGAGGAAATACAAGAGGAGCGAAAGGGGAGTGGAGTTTGCAGGAGACTATTAGTTCGATTCATTGGTTCGTGACTCTCCGAGACTCCTTGCCAGGTTTTGCAGAGATCGGCCTGGCAGCTCTCCAAGCCAGATAAGGTCTGTGACTGTAAATCCTCCCTTAAAAGACTTTGCTGGATGTGAATGAGCGGAATTCACAGTCAATCAATAAAAGGGCGTTTTGTTGGGACAAGGAGTTTGCTTCAGAGGGGGCCGGGGCCGTCCGACAGCTTTCAGCTGCCTTCAGAGTCAGACATCAGTGAGGCAGAAGAACAGCTGGAGCCTGTTCCCAGTGTGCGCATGCGCAGAGCTGCCAGAGGAAGGGAACAGCTAAGGAACAAGGGCCGACTAGGGAGTAAAGCCACAGGTGGACAGTGAATGGCCCCTCCCAGAGGAAATAAAAGAGGAGTGAAAGGGGAGTGGAGTTTGCAGGAGACCATTAGTTTGCTTAATTGGTTCGTGACTCTCTGAGGCTCCTTGCCAAGTTCTGCAGATCTCGGCCTGGCAGCTCTCCAAGCCAGATAAGGTCTGTGACTGTAAATCCTCCCTTGAAAGACTTTGCTGGATGTGAAGGAGCAGAATTCACAGTCAATTAATAAAAGGGGTTTTTGTCGGGACAAGGAGTCGGCTTCAGGCTCTTGGGAAGCCTCGCTCAGAACAGTGACCCCCCACACCGAGTGGAGAGATTTTATTTATTAGATTTTATTTTATTTATTAGATTTATAGGCCGCCCAATCCCGGAGGAGGGAAGGATGAGGAAGAAAACAAATCAACAAGCTGTTTCTGAAGCCGATTTTCCACGCCTGACTTAAATTTTTGTCTTTCCCTCCACTCGCAGAACGGAGAGAGTGGAGAGGAAGGGATGATAAGAGAGTCAACAAGCACACAATGGGTAACATTGTGCAACCCGTTTGCAGCTGCTAACACATTGCTTTCTATTGTGAGTGCAGGTACGCAACGGAGCCCTTAATTTCTGTTGCTAGGTGTGACATTTTTAAGTGAGTTTTCGCCCTATTTTACAACCGTTCCTGCCACAATTGTTAAGCGAATCACAGCGGGTGTTAAGTTAGTAATACGGTTGCTAGGCGAATCTAACTTCCAAATTGAATTTGCTTTGCAGAAGATGGCAAAAGGCGACCCCAGGACACCGTCGTAAATATGAGTCGGTTGCCAAGGCATTGGTGACCATGGGGATGCCACAATGGTCATAAGCGTGGGGAAATGGTCACAAGTCACATTTTCTGTGCCGTTGTATAACTCTGAACAGTCACCGAATGAACTACCTGTATTTTCCAATGTGTGTCTGCTTACTCTCTTGCAATCCCTTTCTCTCCAAAGAATATACATAGAAAATTTTTTATTTTCCATTTTCATAATATAATCACATGTATACTATTACATAGTCAATATCATGTTGTATTATGAAGTAATTACATCAATTCATCTTACCATACAAAAAACCAGTTATTGGCTCTTCTGCTCTCCATACACCATATTTATACCTTATCCGACACTTTCTTCCCCCTCTCTCCTCCCCCTTTCTACATCCTTTCTTCCCTCCTTCATTTTCTACTCCACTTCCCCTTCCTTTCTCCTTCTCCTCTCTCCCCTTACCACTCCTCCTTATACACCTCATCTTCCCCCTTCACCCTCTCTCCTATCCCTCTCTTCCTATCTTCTTCTCTCCTCTACTTCCAACTCTTCTACATCCTGTCTTCCCTCCATCATTTTCTACTCTACTTCCCCTTCCTTTCTCCTTCTCCTGTCTCCCCTTACCACTCCTCCTTATACACCTCATCTTCCCCCTTCACCCTCTCTCCTGTCCCTCTCTTTCCTATCTTTCTTCTCTCCTCTGCTTCCAACTCTTCTATATCCTGTCTTCCCTCCATCATTTTCTACTCTACTTCCCCTTCCTTCCTCCTTCTCCTCTCTCCCCTTACCACTCCTCCTTATACACCTCATCTTCACCCTCTCTCCTACCCCCTCTCTTCCTATCTTTCTTCTCTCCTCTGCTTCCCACTCTTCTACATCCTTTCCTCCCTCCTTCATTTTCTACTCTACTTCCCCTTCCTTTCTCCTTCTCCTCTCTCCCCTTACCACTCCTCCTTATGCACCTCGTCTTCCCTCTTCACCCTCTCTCCTATCCCTCTCTTCCTATCTTTCTTCTCTCCTCTGCTTCCAACTCTTCTACATCCTGTCTTCCCTCCATCATTTTCTACTCTACTTCCCCTTCCTTTCTCCTTCTCCTCTCTCCCCTTACCACTCCTCCTTATACACCTCATCTTCCCCCTTCACCCTCTCTCCTATCCTCTCTTCCTATCTTTCTTCTCTCCTCTACTTCCAACTCTTCTACATCCTGTCTTCCCTCCATCATTTTCTACTCTACTTCCCCTTCCTTTCTCCTTCTCCTGTCTCCCCTTACCACTCCTCCTTATACACCTCATCTTCCCCCTTCACCCTCTCTCCTGTCCCTCTCTTCCTATCTTTCTTCTCTCCTCTGCTTCCAACTCTTCTATATCCTGTCTTCCCTCCATCATTTTCTACTCTACTTCCCCTTCCTTTCTCCTTCTCCTCTCTCCCCTTACCACTCCTCCTTATACACCTCATCTTCCCCCTTCACCCTCTCTCCTGTCCCTCTCTTCCTATCTTTCTTCTCTCCTCTGCTTCCCACTCTTCTACATCCTTTCCTCCCTCCTTCATTTTCTACTCTACTTCCCCTTCCTTTCTCCTTCTCCTCTCTCCCCTTACCACTCCTCCTTATGCACCTCGTCTTCCCTCTTCACCCTCTCTCCTATCCCTCTCTTCCTATCTTTCTTCTCTCCTCTGCTTCCAACTCTTCTATATCCTGTCTTCCCTCCATCATTTTCTACTCTACTTCCCCTTCCTTTCTCCTTCTCCTCTCTCCCCTTACCACTCCTCCTTATACACCTCATCTTCCCCCTTCACCCTCTCTCCTATCCTCTCTTCCTATCTTTCTTCTCTCCTCTGCTTCCCACTCTTCTACATCCTTTCCTCCCTCCTTCATTTTCTACTCTACTTCCCCTTCCTTTCTCCTTCTCCTCTCTCCCCTTACCACTCCTCCTTATGCACCTCGTCTTCCCTCTTCAC